>NC_054539.1:51139287-51444287 GCF_017654505.1 Polyodon spathula
AGAGGCTAGGTCAGGGTCGGCGGGTCAAGGTCATAACAGGAGGTTGGGGGCCAGAAGTAAAGGTAGGATGGACTAGGGATAAAAAGTTTTAAGGGAGGAGCGAAAACACGTAGAGTGAGTGACTGTTATATGATGATTGGGAGTTTATTCCAATGAAGGGGAGCAAGAACAGAAAAGGAACGGAAATGAGATTGGGCACAGGGCGAGGGCCAGAGAGATATATACTAGTGTAAGGAGTTTGAACAGGCAACTGTGGTAAATAGGGAGCCAGTGTAGCCAGAGGAAGAGAGGGGAGGTGTGGACCGAGTGGGGGAGGTTAAATATAATACGGGCAGCAGCATTTTGAATTTGTTGAAGTGGTGTAAATGCGTAGGATGGGAGACCAAGGAGGAGGGAGTTACAGTAATCAAGCCGGGTGAAAATGAAAGAGTGGACCAGGAGTTTGGTAGCGGAAAAGGAGATGGAGGGGCGTATTTTGCAGATGTTGAATAGGTGAAAATGACAGGTGCGTGTTATGGCCGAGATATGTTCAGAAAGGGAGAAGGTGGAATCGAATGACCCCAAGGTTACAAAATATACAAATAGTCAGCACTCAGAACTCCATTACCCACATACACGTTAGTCACGTTTTACCGCCCTTGAATTAAGAGTAAAATCAATCCCCATATATATATATATATATATATATATATATATATATAAACAAATTAATGCACTTGCCCGCCACATGCGATTTCCCAATTTGTCACCCATTTTTTTATACAAAGCCCATCTCTTCAATGTTACAATTGATCTGAATATCCATGTGGCAGAGCACAGCTCTTTCCTTTAGAAATTGGGAGGGATGGGGTTAAATTCCCCTACCTGCCTGGGTTCATTGTGTTCAGGTGGCTGGGGTTGATTAGGTGATTAACTTAATTAACGATCAATCAGCACCCAGCCACCTGACATAAAAGGAGGCCTCTGCTTCTCATTTGGAGGAAGGAGCTGAGGAAGTAGGTTGGTTTTTTGGTTGTTTGGAAAGTTTGAATCCAGTGAAGGCATTGCCCAGCCTGGAAATTGTTATTTTTGTAAGTTTTTTTTTTTTTTTTTTGCCAAAAATTAAAAAATAAATAAATAAATAAAATACTGCTCTGAGCCTCTTGGTGGCGCTATCCCACTCTGACACCAAATGTGGCAGGCTGGCGAGTGGATAGAGGCCCAGAGACAGACTGCAGTTCAAAAAAATAACTATTATTATAAAAAATGAAAGGGCACAAGGGCCAAAAAAAAGCAATTTAAACACAAAAAGAAAGACAAAAAAACAAAACTTACAAAAATAACAATTTCCAGGCTGGGCAATGCCTTCACTGGATTCAAACTTTCCAAAAACAAAAACCAACCTGCTTTCTCAGCTCCCTCCTCCAAATGAGAAGCAGAGGCCTCCTTTTATGTCAGGTGGCTGGGAGCTGATTGATCGTTAATTAAGTTAATCATCTAATCAACCCCAGCCACCTGAACACAATTAACCCAGGCAGGTAGGGGAATTTAACCCCATCCCTGCCAATTTCTAAAGGGCAGAGCTGTGCTCTGCCACAATCCATTACAGCTCGCGTTTTTTATTTCAGTCATTTATTTATTAAGTCATTCATTAAACAGTTTTGGATATTGATGTATTTCTTTTTTTTTAATCTGTGATCTTTTGTTGCTTTTATTATTAAACTTTATTAAACTTATAAAGACAGTGAAAGTTCCAGAAATACTGCTGCTTGAAACTAGAAAGACAAAGATGCAGTATTTTGATACGGAAAGAACTAGGGCTTGAAGTTTTAGATTTTTAATTTTGTTCACGTGACCGTGTTTTGAGCCGATTCAGTATCTTAACTAAACTGTTAATAACTAAACAACTTAAAAGTTAAGTTTCCCGCCTCATGAATGAAGTGAATGTGTAAATTGTCTCATGTATATTTTTATGAGCAGCAGATTAAGTAAAACTGATGAGCTGTTCTCCATACTGCCTCCGATCAGCCGTATTGAACATCTGAGCAACATTACTGGCCCATCAATTGGCCCTTTTTTATATATTTAAAATATATGGGATATATTTAAATATCTATTTTACAGTAGGCCTATACACAAATCAAATGAATACCTGTAGCACACTTTTTTTAACTTTAGCCTAACTGTAACACACAATAAATCATGCTGCTGCATTTTACACATTACTCTACCATTAAAACTTCAATTAAATTTAATTAAAACAATATGATTTTAGTGCATTTTCTTTTTTACTGTAGCTTATTAGTACATAATTACAGAAAAATATATTTTAAATTTACATAGCCAAATTGACAGTGTATTTACTGCAGTTTTTCCTTTTTTTGTAGTCTTTTCCTTCCATTTTTGACATCCAGATTTGAGTTTATTTTTATTTGGAGGTTCCAGAGGTTTGGCAGGTTTCATTAATGATGGTTTAAAATCTTATTATAATAGGCATTCAGGCATTATGATAATAGATGTTATGATAGTGAGGCGTGACAAAACGCTTGTCAAATGAAAGTCTTGATTGTTGGAAAGTAAATGTGCTAATTAGAGATATCTTTAATTGGCACATGTGTATAATGTATGTCAAGATCAGCCAATAGCTTTCAGCTTTACAAACCCCTGGACATTTTCACATGAAATGGGTGTGGATTTCCCGTGTTTTACGTCATGCTCACAAGTAAATTAGATTTACCCTATCTCTCTTTGTGACCATTATTATCGACCACAAATCTGATCCTCTCGAGCTGTTCTCTCAAAGGTGCACGTGCATCACCACTTCACATGGAAACCCACCAATGATAGTTCATTGGTGCAAATGGAAAACACCTGGCTGCATTTGGAATTGGGGAATGGGGCTAATTTCCCCTTCTATTCACCTGTACTGGTGTAAAAATAATAACACACACTTAACAAATAAATATATAACACAAAAATACAAAATAAGCAACAGAAGTGCCTCCATTTGGGTAATGAAACATAAAGTGTGAAACATAACAAGTGCAAATGAAACCAAAATAATATAAATACAAAAGCAAAACATAAATGTGCAAATCCCCAACTAATTAATCACTTGTGTCATTGGTTAGTAATAGGTTATACAAATATGTGTCCATTGTATATGAAAAACAAACTATTGCTTTATTTAAATCTGCTGGAGAGTTTATAAAACATTGTGACTGATTCCAATGACACAGAGCAGCGCTAGAGAGTTTACGTAGTTTGGTATTAACAAAGTAGTCTAAAAAAAAATGTCATTCTGGTAACTATTTCACAGGGAGCCTTTACAGTTACTCTTGTTGGCAATGCCAATACAAGCATTCTTCTCAACAAAATTGCAGAAAAGCGTCTGCTTTTTATGACAATTTTCGCGATTTAGAAGTTTTTTTTACAGAACTTGACTTTTACTCAAAAAAGAAATAGTGGGTTTTTATGATTGATTATGGTGATTTGTTGCATAGGTAGCAGCATATTTCTCCATGTGTTCCAGATGGGTGTGAGTTTGTACAGGAAGCACCAAAGGGATAAACGGTGTCGTATTACTCGGCCTCAGGTGTCCCGACACCTATATCTGACTTGTTATTTTAGATGCTGTAAAAGATGCTTCGACACGCCTTTAATCTGTTGGAAAATCACTTCATCTAGCACATTACTGTGAGTGACTTACAATTTTAGGCTTTTTCTGTGAGGGGAAGACCTGTCAGGATTATATAGTTTGCATACAGCATAAAAAGTGTATTTTGTTTAATTGCAAAGGATTCATATTTAATGACGACACCAGCCATAAGCCAAATCCCTTGTTTAAACACTTTGTATTACAGGGCTGAACAATACAAGTAGCTAGTGGCATCTGCTTACAGCACAATTATGTGCCCTTCTTGATTTAAATTAAATAAATTCAGGATGCCCTTTGACAATTAGAGACATGCCAGTTGTTAGGAAAATGAAGCCTCTTCAATGATGCTGGCAACATAGACATTGTTGATGTCTTACCAAATGACTGGATATCTGGTTTATCTCTCATCTGAAGGCTTGTGCGTATTGTACAAGTTTGCCAAAAAAAAAAAAAAAAAAAATAGTATGCTTTTCCCTTATAAAAGACTACCAAGGTAAAATTGCACTGTACTTTTCATAACATGAATCTACCTTGTTTTACCATAGCTTTTACTGTGCTTTCACCATATATATATATATATATATATATATATATATATATATATATATATATATATATTACCATGCTTTCATTGTGGTTATAACTTCTGTCAGAGTAGCGGGAGGAAACTTCTATAGTTATATACAACTTCTGTCCGGTTCTATAGTTAGATTGGTTTTGTTTAACCTTTTGTTTTGTTATTTGTGATTTATTAAAAGTGCACAGAAAGCACTAAAACGCAGTTCTTGTGTCTTCCACAAGACAGCCTTGACTGTGTCATGTTGTCACACATGATACACCACAACAAGTGCTTAAAAGGGCTATTCTGTGATTTTTCTGGCAATGGACCTCCAGTGCTTATTGCAATTTTGTTATATTTTCTTTTTTTGTAGTCTTTGCCTTCAATTTTTGACCCAGATGTGTGTTTTTTTTGTTTTTGTTTATTTTTATTTGGAAAATCAGGGGTTCAGCAGGTTTCATTTTGATGGTTTAAAATCATATAGTTATAATAGACATTTAGGCGTTATGATAATGAGGCTCAACAAAATTCTAGTCAAATGAAAGTCTTGATTGTTGGAAAGTAAATGTGCCAATTATAGAATGTCTTTAATTTCACATTTGTATAATTGTACGTCGAGATTAGCCAGTAGCTTTCGACTTTACAAAGAACTGGGGAGGACCGAAGCCAAAAGGGAGTGAGAAGAAATGGCAGAAAGGAAACAAGCAGGAAAAGAAAAGACAAAAGGGGAGATTTTAAAAGTTTCACATCACTGCACACATACAGCTTACTTTAGTTTATTGATAACTAAAAATTTCCAGCCCTAAAGCTGCTTCAGATGGATAGCCGGCACAGAAATTGTACATTTACACATATTTGCAATTTCATTTCTGTATGTGTGTGGGCCGATGACAGGACGGCTGAATGGTGACATTCCCAGACCAGGAAGCTGACCGAGACACACACACACAGGCAGGTACTTGCGGGTTGATACCTACGTCAGGCTGTGCAGTCGCATTCACTGATCTTATAGTACTATCGCGCTGGTCCTTTCAGCATGAGAAGCAAATGTTTATTTTTACTTTCTTTTCCTTTGTTTTAGTTTCAGTTTATTTTTCTCCCATCTCTTTCACATTCTCCCTACTTGAACACACACACCCCCACCCTCCCCTCCCAACCAGCAAAAACTGTGGGTTCTTAAATATGTGAACATGTGACCATCTCCGGTTCAGCAATAAATTAATCAATTCGGAGATGGTCACATTCCACACAAGAGTTTTTTAGTTTAAGTGTCCGACAATCAATTTGTCAATATTTACATGCGTCACAAATTTCCACCCATTTTGCTTTGTGTCAGTACTCAGTGGTTGGCAAACTAGAGAAGTCTTCAGCAGTGCGACGGGAAAACAGCAGCATGGAATAATATTTGGTTTAGTGCGGGGAAAATATCAGAATACTGTAAAGCCATAAATATTTGCAAGCCTTTTATTATGTATTTTTGGCATGGATATCAAATTCTATTAACAAAACATACTTTGTATATTGCAACAGGTCGCCAACATTTCTGGAGCAAATTAGGTTTTATGGGTGTGATTTGTTAATATTTTGGTAACAAATATTTATGGCTATACAATATTCGAAAAACCATTGCAGCACATGAATTTGAAGGCAAAAATCAATTTCAGCGTCTGCCATAATTTACATAGGTAATAAATATTAGAAATAATTATCACAACGTGTTTTGCCTTGCACCGATTTACCATCTTGATAGAATTTGCACTACAGTTTCTAAAGGCATGTGATGTGTGGGACAGTAGAGATTAACATAAAAAGCAGTAGCAACAGAGTGTTTCTTCAGTTCAGATTTGACAAGTTAGTCAGAATAAGAGGATACAGATACAGGTACATTACTCAAAAATGCTTTATGCTTTCCAAACACAGGCCCAGCTTGCAAGGTAATTGTAACCTATAGCCTTCAGCGTTTTGTTTTGTTGTGGTTCTATTTTCTGTTATGAGGACAGTAATAAATGGTGTTTTTTTTTTTTTCTTTGTACAATGCACCCTTTTCTACATTTATTTATGTGTTTCCACTTGTGTGTACATCTAAAAGGCATGTTTTTTTGGGGGGTTTTTTGGTTTTGTTTTTATTTATCATGCAAAACTACAATGGCAGGGATTTAAAAAAAAACTGTTTTCTTTTAACTGTTTATTAAAGTTAATTCAGTGGGGCAAAGTAAAGCTTTAACAACCTATTATTTCTGGATATTACAGATTTGCGTATCATTTTATGCTATAACAGCATTGCAAATCATTATAAGTTTGTCAGATTTCGCTGGGAATCGGGCAGAAAGTGATTGGAACAGGAAAGTGAAAGTAGTTTTTGTTTTATTTAACTTAAATACGTTAGTAATGTATTTTAGCTTATTGTATTCAATTCTATAATTCTAACTTATATGATTGATTAACCTATTATGTTTGACCTGTTATCAAAACAATAAGAACAACAACAACAAAAAAAAAAATCTAGCAAAACACCTGATTTTTGTCTCCAGTTTATTATTAGAAGTAATACAATAAATTAAAGCGGGATATATGTTATAATCCAATGCTATCAGTGTGGCATAGCCAGGACCTCAGGGTCTGGAAAGCATGGGGATGATTTCAGAGAGTACTATGGAGATTAAAATGGCCAAGGCAAGTACTGGTACTTGTTTGTTTTTTTTGTTTTTTTTTTAATAATAGTGCTTACACATTTAATAATAGTGGGGTATTTTAAGCCCCTGTTGTGAGACTTGGACCTTTTCTGTATTATTTTTTCAAAGCACAGCGGATTTTCTTTATACAGGATATGTTGAAACAAAACCCCCTCTCTACAGCAGTCACTGCATAGTGTAATATTTCTTAATGCTTATTTAAGGTTTAGCTTAGGTGTTATATTACAGGACATTATTTGAAACAAACGCCCCTCTCTAGTTGCAGTTATATATTTAATAATAAGAAATATTAATACAAACTTTTGTTTTATGGGAGTATGTCGTTATGACGGTTTCTACATTATATTGTAGATATTACGATATATTTTTAATTATTTATTACCCCCCCCCCCCCCGCCCCTACAATTTATACATATATACCCCCCCATTATACTTTTATTAGAAATCTAATTCCACATGGAAGCGTATGTTGACTGGCCCTGTACCGATTACCCCCGCACTGTGTACGTCTCCCATGCTAATTATATATATATATATATATATATATATATATATATATATATATATATATATATATATACACAATGTCTTGCAAAAGTATTCAGACCCCTGACCAATTCTCTCATATTACTGAATTACAAATGATGCATTGAAATTTCGTTCTGTTCGATATTTTATTTTAAAACACTGAAACTCAAAATCAATTATTGTAAGGTGACATTGGTTTTATGTTGGGAAATATTTTTAAGAAAAATAAAAAACTGAAATATCTTGCTTGCATAAGTATTCAACCCCCACATATTAATATTTGGTAGAGCCACCTTTCGCTGCAATAACAGCTTTAAGTCTTTTGGGGTAAGTATGTACCAGCTTTGCACACAGTGTCGGAGTGATTTTGGCCCATTCTTCTTGGCAGATTTGCTCCAGGTTGTTCAGGTTGGTTGGACGACGCTTGTGGACCGCAATTTTCAAATAGTGCCACAGATTCTCAATGGGATTGAGATCAGGACTTTGACTGGGCCACTGTAGAACATTCACCTTTTTGTTCTTGAGCCACTCCATTGTTGCTTTGGCATTGTCCTGCTGAAAGGTGAATTTTCCTCCCAAGCTTCAGTTTTTTAGCAGACTGAAGCAGATTCTCTTGCAGTATTTTGCTCCATCCATTCTTCCTTCAATTGTAACAAAATGCCCAGTCCCTGCTGATGAGAAGCATCCCCACACCATGATGCTGCCACCACCATACTTCACTGTAGGGATGGTGTGTCTTGAGGCATGGGCAGTGTTAGGTTTGCGCCACACATAGCGCTTTGAGTTTTGGCCAAAAAGCTCTATCTTGGTCTCATCTGACCACAAAACCTTTTCCCACATTGCAGCTGGGTCACTCTCATGCTTTCTGGCAAACTCCAGACGTGCTTTCAGATGGTACTTTTTGAGTAATGGCTTCTTTCTTGCCACCCTCGCATACAGGCCAGTGTTATGCAGAGCTCTTGATATGGTTGACTGGTGCACCATTACTCCACTCCCAGCCACTGAACTCTGTAGCTCCTTCAAAGTGATTGTTGGCCTCTCTGTGGCTTCTCTCACAAGTCTCCTTTTTGTTTGAGCGCTGAGTTTTGGGGGACGGCCTTTTCTTGGCAGTGCCTGGGTGGTGTGATGCAGCTTCCACTATCAGATTATTGACTGCGCTCACTGGGATATCCAAACACTTGGATATTATTTTGTACCCTTTCCCTAATCTATGCATTTGTATTACTTTATCTCTAACTTCTGTAGAATACTCTTTGGTCTTCATTTTCCTACAGATTCAGAGCCTTACCAATGATCCTTCAACAGTGGGGTTTTCATCCAGAAAATGTGACAGCAACTTTAATGGTTCACAGGTGGAGGCCAATGGGTAAGGTAATTGTGTCCTCGTTAGGGCAATTTCTTTCATCGGTGCAAACTGGGAGCTTCCACAGCACAGGGGTTGAATACTTATGCAAGCAAGATATTTCAGTTTTTTTTATTTTTCTTAAAAATATTTCCCAACATAAAACCAATGTCACCTTACAATAATTGATTCTGAGTTTCAGTGTTTAAAAATAAAATATCAAACAGAACAAAATTTCAATGTATTATTTGTAATTCAGTAATATGAGAGAATTGGTCAGGGGTCTGAATACTTTTGCAAGGCAAAAGGTGGTGTACGGCACCACCAAAACCCTGCCTAGATCAGGCCGTCCATCCAAACTGGATGACCGAGCAAGAAGGAGACTGATCAAAGAGGCTACCAAGAGGCCAATGGCAACTTTGCAAGAGTTACAGACTTTTATGGCCAAGACTGGTCAAAGTGTGCATGTGACGACAATATCCCAAACACTCCACAAATCTGGACTGTATTTCCCTCAAGAAAGCCCACCTTGAATCCTGTTTGAAGTATGCAAAAGAACACTCAGGAGATTCTGTAGTCATCTGGCAAAAGGTTTTGTGGTTTGACTAAACTAAAATGGAACTTTTTGGCCTAAATGCAAAGCATTATGATATATGCCTAAATGCAAAGCATTCCATATATATATATATATAGAATATATATATATATATATATATATTTATAATTATATACGTATACTATAGATCCTTAAACTGATGGCCTATATATATTCTAGAAATTTGTAGAAAATTAATTAAAAATAAAAACTGAAATAGCTTGGCTGGATAAGTTTACACCCCTAGCAATCCTAAATTAGCTCAGGTGTATCACCTTCAAAATCACACACCAAGTTAAGTGGCCTCCACCGGTATTAAATTGTAGTGATTCACATGTTTTTAGGATAAATTCAGCAGTTCCTGTAGATTTCCTCTGCTGGGTAGTGCATTTCAAAGCAAAGACTCAACCATGAGCACCAAGGGGCTTTCAAAAGAACTCCGGGACAAAGTTGTTGAAAGGCACAGATCAGGGGATGGGCATAAAAAAATATCAAATGCCTTAAATATTCCTTGTAGCACAGTCAAGACAATTACTGTCTTAGAAGTGGAAGGTGTACGGCACCACCAAAACCCTGCCTAGATCAGGCCGTCCATCCAAACTGGATGACCGAGCAAGAAGGAGACTGATCAAAGAGGCTACCAAGAGGCCAATGGCAACTTTGCAAGAGTTACAGACTTTTATGGCCAAGACTGGTCAGTGTGCATGTGACGACAATATCCCAAACACTCCACAAATCTGGACTGTATTTCCCTCAAGAAAGCCCACCTTGAATCCTGTTTGAAGTATGCAAAAGAACACTCAGGAGATTCTGTAGTCATCTGGCAAAAGGTTTTGTGGTTTGACTAAACTAAAATGGAACTTTTTGGCCTAAATGCAAAGCATTATGTTTGGTGCAAACCCAACACAGCACATCACCCAAAGAACACCATCCCTACTGTGAAGCATGGTGCTTGCAGCATCATGTTATGGGGATTTTTCTCATCGTCAGGGACTGGGGCACTAGAGAAAATAAATGGAACAAAGTACATAAAAGTCCTTGAGGAAAACCTGTTGCCCTCTGCAAGAAAGCTGAAACTGGGATGGAAGTTCTCCTTTCAGCATGACATCGACCCAAAGCACACAGCCAAATCTCCCCAAGGAACTTGACAGAGCTTGAACAGTTTTATAAAGAAGAATGGTCAAATATTGCCAAATCTAGGTGTGGAAAGTTGGTAGAGATCTATCCTAACAGAATCACAGCTGTAATTTCTGCCAAAGGTGCTTCCACTAAGTATTAACTCAAGGGAGTGGAGACTTATCCAATTATTATCTTTCAGTTTTGTATTTTTAACATATAACCTTTTTTTCTATAAACACTTTTTTTCCTCAAACAGTGTGGAGTACTGTGTGTAGATAAATGGAAAAAATCCTCATTTAAATGCATGGAACTCTGAGGCACTGACACAACAAAATGTGAAAAAAGTTCAAGGGGATGTAAATTTCCTATAGGCACTGTATTTGAAAAGCTGTTTTATAGTTGTTAATGTAATGTTTATCCTAGGTACAATACAAATAATTTCCAAAGATCTGAGGGGATCAAATATGTTGCACACATTTCTGGACAGAGGTGAAAGCAGGTTTTCATTTGCTTGATACAGTGTTGCATGGTATGATCCTGAACAATTGACAGTAGAGCAAAAACATGTCAATGAAAAGTAAATACATGTGTTATAAAAGGACAGAATTTATGTATTTATTTAATGCTGTCAGGAACAAAATTGCTTACAGTAGGATCATCAAACTAAATTTCCAATCCAATGGTGAGGTATTTATAGATTCTGGTCCAGGGTTTACCACATAGAACATCACAGGCATTCTTAAGATTTCTAGACTTGTGCAATATTTTTGCTGTGTCCACTGCTCTGACTGAGTACTTTGTGAATCAAGTCTCATAAAAATATTTATTTAGTTTGAGGTAAACATTGGCTAAGTTGAGTCAACTAAAATAATGAAATACACATCCTGAAACATTAACATTTCTATTTGTTCATATCAAGTGTGCCTAAAATGGAAAAAGTCAGATTTCTGTACATTGGTACACACAACTCAGTATAAACTGCCATGAAGAAGTGTGTTAAGAACGCAGGAAAAGCTCTGAATATTTTCAGTCTAAACAGACTTCCACAATTTTCACAAGTTTATACAATTTTTTTTTTTTTTCTGACAAAATATGTCTTAGGGTGAAAAGGTTAAAGTACTTTGGGCCAAATATTCAAGCGCCTTGAGTGTGTTGCAAGGTGAGTTGTAGAGATTTGTTTCCGCAAGCCCTTTTTGTGAAAAAAAGTTGCGCTTTTGAGTGAGATTCAAAATAGATGCTGCGTTGGAAAAAATGGGTTTGTGAGTTCTCTTGCAAGTGCTTTCCCCTCAAATTTGGGGGAGGTGTCGTGAATAATCCCGCAAGTTCACAAGTTAATTTGCTCGCAAATCACTACGTTGCATGAAAATCACTTAAGACTGGTTACACTCCTCTTAATTATTTCACAGGAAGTATTCCTGGACAATCTCTGTTTCTAGTCAGAGAGTGAGCATGGCTTTCAGACAGCTATATCTGTAAATGCTAGCAGAGCAAAAGAAAAAGAGGAAATATTGTGCGGGCAGAATATACAGACAACGTATAACGTTCCTTGACTTATCTACTGAAGAAGTCCTTAATTGATTTATACTTTGATTAAACATAATACAATTTTAGTTTATTTGCAACAAATTTAATTTATTTATGGTTTATTTTAAACAATGCTAATTACTAGTGCTTAATTTGTAAAGAAAGGTGCCGGGGCGCAAGCAATGACAATACAGTGTAACGGCACATATTCGACCATCACATAACCGCCCAATGATCAATTAACTGCTTTATTAAATAAATAAATATTAAAATTGGGCTACGAGAGTAATGGTATTGGCAACAAATGCAGAGTCCACGATGGAAACAGAAAGAAAGTGTAGCAATCAGCCTTTTGGTGTGTTCCCCTTTAAAAGAGGTGGACGGTGTGTGTCAGTTGGCTGTGTGTAGCAGTGACATTTCAATACACCAGTTGAGAAAGCTTTGTGTTTTACTCTTTATTGTGCAATGTGTTTATATGATGGAGCGCACAGCTGCAGATACTGGCAGCGTGTTGTTGTAGCTTTTAAATGCCTTTTAAATTGAACAAAGCAAGCTTCATAAATGCAATGCTAACCGGCTGTTTGTTTAAAATAGCTGAAGCAATATTTAAACCAAGCTTCTTATTGGCTGTTAGCAATATCAAGAAAGAACGCAAAGTACCGTGACAGACTTTAACGAAAGCAGAACCAGGGAGGCAGGGACTTCTAGAGTTAGAAAGAGGCCATCAGTTGCAGGTTACTGTACATTATAGTTTGTTTTTGTTTTTTAAAGCTTTGCATGGAGATGACTTATAGCAAACAGTATAGTAACATTGTATTTGTAGCCTAATCTGGTTTACGTTTGCTTACTTTTAAAGCAAAAAATGTCCCCATGTTGTTTAAAGCAGTTTGCACATTGTTTTTGTTCACTAACCTATTTATGGGTGTGTACATGCTTTTTCAATAGTTGTTCACAAATCCAAATTGTTCACATACCCCAGTCCACAGGGGGTTGGATATGCAACGTTGTACTGTAATACTGTTCTTAAGAAGTGCACATTCAAAATCATAACAAGTTTATTTGAAAGAGTATGTACTAGTGTTAGATTTTATAATCACGTATTCTACATCATATATGCAAAGCAGTAGTATGTGCAGAAAAATAAATTAAAGGCAAATGTAGGACATATATATATATATATATATATATATATATATATATATATATATATATATATATATATATATATATATATACACTCCGTTGGATGGGGAACTTTGGTGAACAGCAATTTTCAACTCTTACCACATATTCTCAATTGGATTGAGGTCCGGGCTTTAACAGGGCCACTCCAGGACATTGACCTTTTTGTTTTTAAGCCACTCCAGTGTGGCTTTGGCTGTATGTTTTGGTCATTGTCCTGCTTGCGCCAAACATAGCGCTTGGCGTTGAGGCCAAAAAGCTGTATTTTGGTCTCATCAGACCATAGAATCTTCTTCCACTTGGTCTCAGAGTCTCCCACATGCCTTCTGGCAAGCTCTAGCTGAGATCTGATTTGAGTTTTTTTCAACAATGCCTTTCTTTTTGCCACTCTCCCATAAAGGCCAGTTTTGTGAAGCACCCGGGCTATTGTTGCTCTATTGACAATGTCTCACAGCTCAGCCATGGAAGACTGTAACTCCTTTAGAGTTGCTATAGGCCTCTTGGTGGCTAGTGCCCTTCTAGTCCGGATAATCAGTTTTTGAGGATGGCCTATTCTAGACAGATTCTCAGTTGTGCCATATTCTCCATTTCTTAATAATGGACTTTACTGGGCTCCGGGGGATATACAATGCCTTGGAAATGTTCTTATATCCTACCCCTGATTGGTGCTTTTGAAGAACCTTTTTCCGGATTTGCTTTGAATGTTTCTTCATTGTCATGATGTCGTTTTTGTTAGAAAATGTACTAACCAACTGTGGGACCGCCCAAAGACAGGTGTATTTAACCTGAAATCATGTGAAATGCCTTAATTGCACACAGGCGGACTCCATTCAACTAAATATGTAACTTCTAAAGACAATTGGTTGCACCAGAGCTTATTTAGGTGTGTCATAGCAAAGGGGGTGAATACTTATGCAATCAATTATTTTCTGTTTTATATTTGTAATTTAGAAAAATTTGTAGATTTTATTTTTCACTTTGACATTATGGACTTTTATTGTGTTGATCAGTGGCAAAGACTCCAAATTAAATCCATTTTGATTCCATGTTGTAACACAATAAAATGTGGAAAAATCCAAGGGGGGTGAACACTTTTGAGAGCCACTGTATGCTTTCAGCATACCTCACAATTGGCAGCAGTTTTCTGCAGGCAAAATTCTCTCAGCATGTCACGGGTTGCCACTGTTTATTAAGCTATTTTGTTGGTTGTAAAACCCAAGGAGGGGATTATTAGGGCCTGTCAAAGTCTGCAGATATTTGTCCAAACAGTTCTGTAATTAGTGTGTATAAATGTATCATTTCATTATTATTTATACAGTAGCTGAGATTAGCAAAAAAAAAAAAAAAAAAAAAACAGAAAACCTGGCTTACGAAACCTGTAATTAACCAAAATAAAAGAAATGGATCACAGTTTAAATTAATTAGGCTCAATTGAATTATGAGTTGGGTAAGGTGTTGTTTTTATTATATTATACTTATTTTGCTAATCCAATTAATACTTTAAAATATATTTTATCTTGATGTATTGGCTGACAATTTAAATGATCTAAACAGAGGCAGAGTTTAATACCATCACTCTTTAACTACCAGTCCTTCCACTGTTTCTCCTAAGGGTCAATAGTTGAATTATTAAATGCAGTAAGAATACACTGAAAAGAAGTCCACCAAAACTCAGGTCTATCTATTTTAGAACAGGGTTAAGATCTGCCGTGGTTTCTATCATAAACATTGTTGTCTAGACCCAGCAGACATTCACCCTCTGCTGGTGGACCCAGCAGACATTCACCCTCTGCTGGTGGAGGTGGAGGAGGCAGCTCCTGCTGCTCTGCTCCTGCTGGTGGAGGTGGTGGAAGTGCTGGCGATGGCAGGGGACTGGTGCGGCTCTCCCTCACTTGCAGGGGACTGGTGCGGCTCTCCCTCCTGCTCAGGGGACGAAACCAGCAGGCATTCTTCCTCTTTTAAACACTTGTGTTGCACAGACAATTCCCCGTGCCATATTATTTTTTACTTGCACGTGAAGTGCTGTGCAATCCTCGTGCCTAAATACACATATACATTTTAAACACTTGTGTTACACGTGTACCAATGACTATACACCAACATTAACATACAACATATAACACAAAATACACACAGGGGCGGGCACTTTGCCACAATGCCACACTTTCATTTTTGCATATATCTGAAGAACACTATGTAACACAATTTTTGTTCCTGGGTAGTAAGTGTTATTTCCTAATTGCTTATGCCTCAAAAGTATAGAAAATGGCTATTCCCCACAAACTTTGCTTTTGTGACCAGGACAGTGATATTTGAAATTTTGAAATTTACCTATTTCCAATGAGAAAACGGGCGAATTTGTGTCTTTTCGTTCACATAAAGTCAGAAAAAAAAAAAACATATGAATCCAAATTAACATGTATTTATACTAAAGTAATACAAAAATGACTACAAAAGATTTAGAAGTGAGTAGTTTTTCGAGATTTACGATTATACTGTAAATCACTTTCATGAATCAGCCCCCAAATGTAGTCTCCCATCATGTTCTCATTATACTGTCCTTGGTAGCGGCGTTCAAAGTCCAGTATATCCTGGTGGAAGCGCTCGCCTTGCTCCTCCGAGTATGCTCCCATGTTCTCCTTGAATTTATCAAGATGAGCATCAAGGATATGGACTTTGAGGGACATCCTACAGCCCATTGTGCCGTAGTTCTTCACCAGAGTCTCAACCAGCTCCACATAGTTTTCGGCCTTGTGATTGCCCAGGAAGCCCCGAACCACTGCGACAAAGCTGTTCCAAGCCGCTTTCTCCTTACTAGTGAGCTTCTTGGGGAATTCATTGCACTCCAGGATCTTCTTTATCTGTGGTCCGACGAAGACACCGGCTTTGACCTTTGCCTCAGACAGCTTAAGTAAGAAGTCTTGAAGGTACTTGAAGGCTGCCGACTCCTTATCTAGCTCTGACAAATTGTTTCATAAGGCCCAATTTGATGTGCAGTGGAGGCATCAGCACCTTCCGGGGGTCCACCAGTGGCTCCCACTTGACGTTGTTCCTCCCCACAGAGAACTCGGTCCGCTGTGGCCAGTCCCGCCTGTGGTAGTGCTCCTTGGTGTCCCTGCTGTCCCAAAAGCAAAGATAGCAGGGAAACTTGGTAAAACCACCTTGGAGACCCATCAGGAATGCCACCATTGCAGTCTCTTGATGCCATCTCAGAAAAATGCAGATATGTATCCACTTAGGCAGCTGGAACTAAACTGAACTGGTGGGCTTAAGGCCCCTGTATTTATACTACTATTTATATTACTGGAAAGTTCTAGAAGTTACTCCAAGTTTACTCAGCACTGAATCTATCTGGAATGTTCTGGAAAATAGGTAACTTTCAAAATATCACTGTCCTGGTCACAAAAGCAAAGTTTGTGGGGAATAATAGCCATTTTCTATACTTTTGAGGCATAAGCAATTAGGAAATAACACTTACTACCCAGGAACCAAAAAAAATAAAAATAAATTGTTACACGGTGGAATCGCTTGTCCTATTTAATGAAACTTGATACAAACCTTCTTTAGAATAAGTAATTGAGTGAATGATACTGCAGATTATAAAAAGGGTATTTTAAATTCTCTATCTTGATTAGTCAAAATAGGTCACATGGGGGTGTTGATATTACAGCATATCACCATGGGTCGGCACTTTTTTTCAAAAACGGGCAAATCACTGGCAGATATCCCTACACTAGAATTTAAAAACAAAAACGGCAGACATATTGGAATTTATCGCAATAAACAAGATTTAAGTAAATGTTGAACTTTTGGTGAAACCGAAGTGTTCATGAGATATTGAATGAATCTGAATCGGACACCGATGATTAATTAAATAAAAAGCAAAATAAAATTGATAAAAAGCAAAAGTAAGTATTCAAATTCAAAACTCAGCATTCTGATTGCTCTGTGCCTTCTCCCTGAACTGCAGCATTTCCCTATCCCATTTTGAAAATAAATAGTTTCTTAAAAAATATCTCTTAAACATTCAGCTTTTCACAAAATATTTGAGTCCCTCTTAAAAGAGACTTTTAAGAGATGTTTTTGTTGCCGTTGTAATTAATAAACCAAGAGGCAGAGGTGGAAGGATATTTAATAAAAAAATGTGTTAATTAAAACATGTTTTTAAGTTTTGGTTTTTTTTGGTTGATCCATTTTATAAGCGCAATAAGGCACTTCAGGGTGTGGGACGCACTTTAATATCCACATGCCCTGGTCGGTTAAAGCCACTCTGCTTCACCTCATGCCTTATAACACACCCGGGGCTTGTGGATATTAGAGTATATCCCACACCCTGTCGTGCCTTATTGCTTACTTATCACAATATAAAGAAATATGGGATGCCGTCTGTTTGACTGCCTGACCATTTGTCACTTTAGCAAGGCAGCAGGAGAGAGCCCTGCATATTATTAAAAGGCTAGGACAGGACAAAGCTTTGCTTGTATATACTGTATGTTTTTTTTATACTGTGTTTTTTATACTGTATGTTTTTGGTTGTTGTTGTTATGACTTATTTATATGTTTTTATAAGAATGACTGCGAAGCTGTATGCTTTTGTTATTGTTTTCATTTGAATGTGTTCTGGCAGAGGCGAGGTCGGCAGCTCATCCTCTGCCAGTAGTATTTAAAAACCTTTTGTGGCTGCCGGCTAATGTGTTGTTAAACTAGCCCGCAATCCAATGTAATTAAATAACTTGTGCAGATTTCGGCTGATGGGTAATTACTAGCTAGTTAAGCCCCTCGGCCATGGTATATAAACCTGCAGCGCGCTGTAGGGGGGGGATCGATTGAACAAAACCTATAGGAACAGTGAAGGCGATTACCCAGCCTGACCTGTAATCAGTTTTGATTTCAAGAAATGTTTTTGTTTGCATTTTTATTTTAGCTCTGTGAGCAGTGTGTTTTGTGTTTAAATATTGATTTTATTTTTGATTAAATAAACGGCGTCACAGCGCTTTTGCACCGCAGTTATCTTGCCTTTGTTATTCTTCCTGCATCTGACCTGACGTCACCACTACAGCCATTCCTGTCACAGTCACACTCAAGACAAATGCTTAATCGGGTGTGATGAAGTATCAGAATCTAGTGGTATATGGAGGCAGCTGTCCATCTGTGTATGTATGTGAGATCTAAATTTTTATAATGATATAGGTGATGGTGGTCTACTTTTGCATGTTACTGATGGCTGTACTTTTATATTTACAGTGATGGTGGGGGGTGAATGACACTAAAATGCTTGTTAGCTAACCATGGCTTCACGCTTCCTAATATAAAATCAGTGCCTTCAGTTTTCTTTCCTTTTTAAGAGCAAGAGGATCAAGTCATAATAAGATAGTGCCTAACCTCACTACCAATTTTGGATCTGTATGAAAAGCCAATGTCAGATCAAATATGGGGTGAACCACTGCGCCAAAGAGTTTTGTCATGCCTTGAGTTTTTGGCAGACTGGTCTTTTAAGACATTAGATAGAAATGAAGTAGCCATATGTCAACCAACCATTAGCTGATTCTTTAAGGAATTTTGGCAACATAAAAAAAAAAAAAAAAAAATCTTGGCATTACTGTATCTCTCTTTTGTTTTGGCCAAATCCAATATATATATATATATATATATATATATATATATATATATATATATATATATATATATATATATAATCAAAATTATATAATACTTTCTGACAGTGTGTTATTACACATTTTTTATTGTCAACTGATTTTTTTCTCAGATGCAAAAACATTTTTGTCATCTCTCCCCTAATACAGTTTACTGTGGTATAGTAACAGCATAGCAAAGTTGACATAAGATGAGCAAAAGCATAGTATAATCATAGCAAAGCTACAGTGAGCAAGGAGAATCAAAAATATGCATGGTAATGTATTATATAAGAAAAAAAACTACTGTACCAGAAAGGAAAACGCATACTGTTAAACTGCAAAATTACTGTTCACATTTACAGTGGTACACTTTTATAAGAAGTTTTAAAAAATCACTCCATGAGGTCTAAACCAGATCATCAGTACTATAAGACTTTAGCATACCTGTGTACAGAACCTGATTTATAAATATTGTATACAGTATTTCATTAGTGTCTATCCTTTGTGCAGCTTCCTGTTGTGTTATGAAAATTGTGCTTGAAAAGCAACTCATTACTAAATGTTGTAAGCACAACAGAGCTTGGTACTGAAGCAACACTTTACCTTGGCAAACATCTTTCAAACTCAGTCAGGCAAAGTTATCCTGTAGGCTCTGCATGAAGTGGTATCCTTCTGATTTATTCTGTTATAGCACAGTGTCTTTAAGGAAGTGCCAGGGAAGTAGAAGCCAATATTTGTCTATATTTCAATATTAATCAGTTTGTGACCAGGTAAGCAGCAATTTAGGCAATAAAAACATATTTACTGTTTTCTTACTGGATATAGAGGTTTAAACATTCAACTAACTTTAGAATGTTACTGTAATGGACATCTGAATAGAAGAAAAAGATGACAGGCTGTAAATGGAGGTGTAAACATAGATTGACCTTCCTATATTGAGAATATAACCAAATCTGCCAACTTCAAAGCAAAAATGAATCCATCCAAGGAAATACCTAACATTGTGATTCGGTATATGTTCATCACACCAAATTAAGAAAAGAGATGTAATTGTGAAATGCAAAGTGAGAACCTCTGTCGGGTCAAATAGTCTTAAGTGGTTAAATGTAAGACAGGATGCAGTAGTGAAATTAAAACTGATATTATATATACAGTACTGTGCAAAAGTTTTAGGCAGGTGTGAAAAAATGCTGTAATGTAAGAATTCAAAAACAGACATGTTAATAGATTATATTTATCAATTAAATAAATGCAAAGTGAGTGAACAGAAGAAAAATCTAAATCAAATCCATATTTGGTGTTCCCACCCTTTGCCTTCAAAACAGCATCAATTCTTCTAGGTACACTTGCACAAAGTCAGGGATTTTGTAGGCATATAGTCAGGTGTATGATTCAACAATTATACCAAACAGGTGCCAATTATCATCAATTCAATATGTAGGTTGAAACACAATCATTAACTGAAACAGAAACAGCAGCATTTACCACATGAATGGGAGCTGTAATTAGGTGCACTGTCCTCTGGTCAGTTTTTTTTTTAAAATGTTTTACCATGCTTACTAAAAATTCCAAGAAATTACAAATTCCAAAGTACTGAAAATAAAAAAGAGGAAGATCTTATATATATATATATATATATATATATATATATATATATATATATATATATATATATATATAATTTTTTTTTTATTATTTTTTTTTTCAAGTCCTTATCAATGTCTTAAGTTGTGTTTTACCCATACTGTGCAGCTAGCAAAAAACACAAGTTGTTTTTCATATGGTTATTCAAGAAGTAAAATTGAGCCATTGGAATCATCCTTTTTCTCGCTTATGCTTTCCTGTAGCCATTTTGCATTAATGCTGTACACGTGGGCAACGGTGCTGCAGAGCTTGATCATGGTGGATAAGTGGTTGGGGAGGATATGTGACTTGCGGATACATGACAGATGAATGTTTCAGTTCTGACTATCAGCTTTGAAAAATGTTCCTGGCAGGGTGTAATGGCTTGGCACCTCATTTAATTCAATAGTCCATTTAATTCAATGGAACGGCAAGGGCTAGACGCAAACTACTGTCCTAATGGTTCCAAGACTAACGTCTTACAGTTCAACTAAAGAGAAACCTCTGTAGTCATGAGGCAAGTATGCGTCTGAATACTATTTACTGATCCGTTACAGGGTCAGGGAGAGCCAGAAAAATAGAACAAGTTACTGTAAATATAAAACAGTCATTTGTTGTTACTCAGACTGGCAAATACAGCATGGCTGAAAAGATGTCAGTAATTACAATAACACCTCTTCTAAAACCCTTGCTTATTGATGAAATGCTTCACAGGGCATTTGAGCCCTGCTCTCAAGAAGTTAACTCAGTTTCACTGGACTACAATGAATATTTCAGACAAATTATTGTTTAAGGTAAATAAATACATAAATCATTTTAAAAAGTTGTAGTATGATAATGACAATGGTATTGCTGGCTTATACCTTCACATATCCTTCATGTTTTTCTGAAGGGTTTTAACCTCATTTTAGTTACATTTCCTCAATGGCCACTCTTATTCTGTTTACATTAATTGTTCATGTATTTTTAAAATTTTACCTCAAGATGCTAAATGTCCTAGCTCCAACTGTACCAGGTTTAGCACACTTGATCGGAGATGTAGTGAGATGGAAACAGAGATTTTAAATGATTGATTTAATCTTTGTTTATCTTTCCTCTGTTGTAATTACTGTATGACATGCCTTTTATCAAGGTTGGGACTAAATATTCATGAACAATACTGTGTTGTTGTTTTTTACCCCTATTGAGTGTTTAAGGTCTGGGTTTCAGTATCATGCACACCCAGAGTAGTTCAAATCAGGTCGCCCAATTGCCAAATGTGACCTTCAATTTTAATATGGCCAGTAGATTTTACCATAAAGTCGCCATGTTGGCGGCTAAGCATTTATAGGATATACAGCAGAACATCGGTTCTGTAATAAAGGCTTTTTGCTTCATTATCAGAATCTGTACCGCCCGGTTGATCTCGCAGAGCCAATCCTTTCATGGAACCAGACCCCTTTTCTTGTTTAAATAGTAACAAGCACTAGGCAGAAGTTAGGGTAAAACAGCGGAAATTATCGTCTGCAGTTCGGAAGAGACACCTATTGCCAACCTAAAGAAAATTAGGAAACTAAAAAACTTGCAAAAGCAAATAGATTCCCCTCGCCGCTGCCACCACCACCACCATAACAACAACAAGGGATGAAAGGAGTGTTGAGGTGTCTGTGCTGCCTTACGGGGGTTTTAAAATTACTACACAGCTTTTAAAAAAATGTCTGTGTTGCTGAAGCGCTGCAGTGCTACAGGCCTTTGAGTTTCCCTGACTCTCTCTGTTGATCAGCTTAGACGTCACAGGAAAAAAATAAAGCTAAAAATATATCTTACTTAAGAAACTGAAGCAACAGTCGAATCTATCTGCATTTGGATTTGGAAAATCCACATCTGGTCA
Source organism: Polyodon spathula (assembly GCF_017654505.1). Classification (NCBI taxonomy): domain Eukaryota; kingdom Metazoa; phylum Chordata; class Actinopteri; order Acipenseriformes; family Polyodontidae; genus Polyodon; species Polyodon spathula. Next base: position 51,161,596 of record NC_054539.1, read on the forward strand.
ACTCCATAAAGATGAGAATGTAACTGACAAAGAGGAGGAGAAGATAAGTGTTAGTATTTTACCAAGTAACTAAAAAATAAAGAACAGTGTTCACTTCCCTGGATTTTTATATAGTTGTCTTCCTTGACATTTAAAAAGGAGATGAAGTAGCTCCATGTGACATTCTTGAATTTAGCTAATGGATACGGTTCAGTACCACATGAGCTGCTTTGGGCAGCATTTGATTTTCAGTGTATCGAGGACAATAACAAACTTAGTGAAAGCCTACTTCAGAGATTTGCAATTTTGTTTTTCAATTTCAGAATTCAGCACTACATGGCAATGCCTAGAAGTTGGAATAATGGCAGGATGCACCATTTATCCACTGGCTTTTACCATAGCAATGGAAGTAATTATTAAGATTATTAGATTATTTATTATCAAAATGGGTAGTGGGAGAAGAGAGCTTAACTTCTGGAATGTGACTTCCACCAATTACAGCATACATGGAAGACATGACAATCATGACTGCAACAGTAGCACGCACTAACTGCTTATTGTGCAAACTAATCAATAGCATTGAATGGGCACGAATGCAATTCAAGCTCACTAAGTCACGGATCATCTCTACAATTAAAGGTAAAGTATTGGATAAGAGCTTCTACATTAAAGGTGAGGCAATACCAACGGTGTCTGAGAAGCCTGTGAAAAGTCTTGGGAGATGGTATGATGGGGACCTAAAGGACACAGTTTGTGTGGGAGAAGTGAGACAATTAGCAGTGCAAGGGTTGAAGAGCATAGACCACAGCGCTTTACTGGGCAAACTTAAACTCTGGTACTTTCAGTTTGGTCTACTGCCAAGACTTCTGTGGCCACTCACTCTTTATGTGGTTTCCTTGACAACAGTAGAGAAGATGGAAGTGTTAATCAGTTCATACATCAGGAAATGGTTAGGAGTTCCACGCTGTCTCAGCAGATTGGGACTGTAAGGGAAAGGGATACTGCAGCTGCCAGTTTCAGCTCTAACCAAGGAGTTTAAATGCGCCAAGGTTCGATTGGAAATGACATTGGTAGAGTCACATGACAAATGTGTGAGGGAGGCAGCACCTGTCTTGAAAACTGGAAGAAAGTGGGCGGCAAAGGAAGCTGTGGAATATGCATAGGCTGCCCTTCGTATTGGTGATATCTTGGGTCAAGTACAACATGGAAGAGGAGGTCTTGGTCTCAGTTCAGCTCTTCCTACATGGCACAAAGCAGCCCTAGCTCAACAGAGGAAGCTGGTAGTCAACAAAGTGCAAAAGCAGAAGGAGAGGATGTGGTACATAAAGGCAGTTTCCCAGGCCAAGCAAGGAGAATGGATGAGATGGGAGAGTGTGGAACAACACAAGATCGGCTGGCAAGATGTATGGGCGATAGAAAAAAGCAGGATCAGCTTCCTCATCAGGTCAACATATGATGTTCTCCCATCACCACAGAACCTTAATCTATGGATAGGAGAGGATCTGTGGTGTCCTTTGTGTTTATAACCAGCTACATTAACCCTTTGCAGTCCATTTATTCAGCACCTGTCTGGCATGCCAGGTGCAATTTATTTTCACTAGCTCTGTTTATTTTACACACACTGTTTAAAAGTAATTTTATTCAAAGTAAAATAGGTTACTGCATATCAACAGGACACTCAGTACTACATCTTGAGCCCCGCCCCACCCCTTCTTCACTGTATTTATCACACATCTCTTCATAGTTGTGCATACTGATAAATCATCTCCTGATCACTGTTTTATCACCAAACTCCTCGATAATGTGATCCAAGTCATTATTTTATTACTATAACATCTTAAAAAGCTTGGCAAATGTCCGTGATATTCTTTGAGCGGAAGCAGCTATCTTGTTTGTTTAGGTACATGTTATGTCTGTGGTGAAGGAACTATGTGTCTTGATCTCACTCAGCCATTGAAAGGTTTTCTTTGCTTTTTTCAGAGAAAAAAGGACTGGAGACAAGTGCATGACGTCTTTTTGATGATGTCGGACAAGGTCCGACGTCGGACCACAAAGGGTTAAGACACATTGACAAGATGTAAGGTGGGTTTTAGCCAAGGACGGTTTATTTGGCGTCATGACCAGGTGCTGCAATGTTTGGCCTTAGCATTGGAAGTCAAGCTCAGCATGACCAACAAGTTGCCACCAATGCCAACAATATATGATACACGAATAACAACATTCCTCCATCCAGGGGAACCGCCACCAAGAAAAGGTATTAAAATTAATGCCATGGGAGGATGCTTGGATGAGGCTGTGAAAGGAAGAAACTTTGGTACGCTCAGCTAGCTGCTGAAGCAGAAAAGTGAGGATGTAGAGTCCAGGATTACCCAGTGGAGGTGGGTTGTCGAGAATTTGTGTACACAACCCCATTTCTCAGAGATGTCGGGTTCAGTGGCCAAGAGTTGTGACGTATAGTGAAGAACTTATCTGAAGACAAAGATTCTTTCAAGCACAGTTGAAAGAAAGCAACGTCGATGTAAAGGAAGGTAAGTAAGCTGGGCTTAGCTGACTGGGGAACAGAGGGGGGTGATGCTGGGATGCCAGAATCACTGTCGAGCCCTCTTAAGGTGTTGTGGGCTAGTTGACGAGACACCAAGAACGGACGTTGCCAACTTGAAGGCCGCAGAGAAGTACCCTACTCAGCTCAGTCCAGATGGTTGTCATGCTTATGCGCTAGGGAGGCCGCACTGTGGTTAATCCCTGGAGTCAGCATTATAGCCGTATGTGTGCTGATGCGCCAGGGAGATAAAATAGGCTGATTCCTAGAGCCAGCATTACACTTCAGCCATCAACACCAGGCAGAAGGATATCTACATATGATGGAACGAAACACAGATGGATCACATTAGTTTACAGTAAAAGAAGCTATGTCTTAGTTGGTGGTTGTCTTAACGAGAGCTGAGTCCAATATCAGCATGATGTTTTAACACCTACTCTCATGTAATGGAAATCATGTTTGGTGGCTACTTTTAATCATGTTGAGTTTGTTTATCATGGAGGCTGGCAGAGGCTTTGCATGGCTTCCATCACATAAAGGGGTTAAAGTTTTGTTCAAAGGCTTTCAGAACCCCCACTTTAAAAATTGTTCCAGTGCCACTTGTGAACATGCATGATTAGAAGAATTCATCAAACAATGAATTAAAAACAAATTGTGTATTGGGTTAGGGATTACAATTAATAAGCTATAGCTTAATAAATATATAACACATTTTCAAATGTGGGTGTGTGTGTGTGTGTGTGTGTGTGTGTGTGTGTGTGTGTGTGTGTGTGTGTGTGTGTGTGTATATATATATATATATATATATATATATATATATATATAAAATTGTCTGTACATTTTCATTTTAGCTAATGCACTGCAGCCATTTGCGTTTCAGCGTGTGTATTGCTATCTGTGCGTTTTAACACCTACACTCATGTAATGGAAAGCATCCTGGCATTTCATGTATATAGTTCCCTGGCATTGTTTGTATATACTTCACTCACTGGCATTTTATGCACACAGACAATAGTTCCCAGAAATGTATTGTATATAGTTCTCTGGCATTTAATGCATATAGTTCCCTGGCATTTTATGGAGTTAGTTCTCTGGCACGTTGATTGTATATAGTTCCCCTCCCACAATTTAAAGATAATTTAAAAAAAAACACCCATTACATGGAAGCAAAGCATGCAAACGCAATGTGTGTGTGCAACTATTACGGGGTGCACCCTGCCCCTGTGTGTATTATATTATTTGTTGTATTTTTATTTAAAATGTATTGTGTTGAAAAACACACTGTTTTGTTATTATTGTTTACAGCCTGGATGGGGTTAAACTGCCACAACCAGATAAAATCATGAGAATGCGTGATCCACAGAGAGTGGTAATTGACAAACTGGCTGTTGACCATGCATATGATAAAACCTGTGCCGAATGTGGTGGAGGGGTAAATTAGGTAATTGACAGCCAGCTGACCCCTCGGCCACAATATAAAGGACCTGCAGCTTTGGGTGAACAAGGTGGAGTGTTCATGAGAGGAGAACGGGAGTAGAGAGAGGAGGTAAAACAATGAATTTGAAGAAACAACACCAAATGGCCACCAGCCATTAAAGAAACAACACCAAATGGCCAGCAGCACACCTGTTACATAAAACATGTTAAATCAGTTCCCAGGAAAGTGAGAGATGCTTTCCACTCTTGTGTTAATTCATCTTAACCAAAGCAGAGATCACCCCCAGATCGTTAATAATACTCACAAATCCATTCAATAAACTGTTGTATTGTGGCAAACTGGCAGGCAACTGCGGCACAACCCCTTAAATGTCAATGAGAAATTAAGAAAAACATACTAGGCCCATGTGTTAAGCTTCTCCTGGGAGTCTGTGTGTGAGCAACCTTTAGCATCAGGTGACGTCTCCTAGTATGTTCTTACACCACCAACACACTACACACCATTTTCCTGTAAATATGTATTAGGAATGATTAGTTTCTGCAATTAACTAAGGAAATGTGCATCATAGAAGTGTTAATTCTGTTCATTCAGTCTGTTTATTACTTGTGTATTATCAAAACATTATGGGACAGGTGATTGAACTGGACTGATTTAGTAAAATGTGCTATTACTGACAGATGTGCTGATCATCTGAATTGTTGTAACATCAGAATTCAAATGGACCGTATAAAGTTTACATTGAGATTTGCATACTCCCCATGTGAAATGATAAAGAACCCAGAACCGGTTGGTACAACATGGGTAAACCAAACAGGTATCAACGTCATATCATGCCTATGCCCATACTCAATGCGTGTGGATGTATGTGCAGATGCAAATTGCTACTGAACAATGGGTGGTGGTGGGGGGGGGGGATGGGGTTCTGCATGCGACAAAAATGAAGTAATCCTTACCAAATAACCTTTAATGGTGAAGCAATGGTTCTTTACTAAATGGAAACTGATGCTAAAGGAATGCTATGAGTCATTGGTAATATTTTCTTATTCTGATACGCTAATGTCACAATCCATTGAAGTCCTATGTTACCATATCAGGACCTGCTCTGTAATATATTTGTTCCAAATACATCTGCTAGGATTTTATCACAGTTACACTGTAAAGTAATATTATAATGGTACTTTTTTACTTTTCAATAAGAGAACATTGGGAAATTGTATATAGTCGATTGTATATAGTTCCCCTCCCACAAGTTAAATAAAAAAAAAACAAAAAAAAAACACTCATTACATGAAAGCAAAGCATGCAAAAGCAATGTGTGTGAGCAACTATTATGGGGTTCACCCTGCCCCTGTGTGTATTATATTATTTATTGTATTTTTATTTAAAATGTATTGTGTTGAAAAACACACTGTTTTGTTATTATTGTTTACAGCCTAGATGGGGTTAAAATGCCCCAGCCAGATAAAATCATGAGAATGCGTGATCCACAGCGAGTGGTAATTGACAAACTGGCTGTTGACCATGCATATGATAAAACCTGTGCCGAATGTGGTGGAGGGGTAAATTAGGTAATTGACAGCCAGCTGACCCCTCGGCCACAATATAAAGGACCTGCAGCTTTGGCTGAACGAGTGGGGAACGGGACTAGAGAGAGGAGGTAAAATAATGAATCTGAAGAAACAACACCAGCACGACACTTGTTTTAGTTATTATTTGTTTGTCTATTTGTTTTGGCCAACATGCCTTTTTGTTTTATAAAGTGTTTGTTTTGTTAAATATTTTTATTCATAATTAAAATGCACAAGCAGCACATTCATATCCCAGAGCTGTCTGTGTCTGTGTTCATCTTCCTGGTCTGATGTCACCACCAGCAACATATACATGGCTCCTCATATTGTCCCCGTTTGAAAATGTTGGCCACCATAAAAGTTCACTTGGCCAACAGATTGTGAGAGCTAGTGGCAAAATGGCCAGCAGCATACAAAGTGATTTGTCCCACCCTGTGCCCACCTGTTATATAAAACATGTGAAACCAGTTTTATTGGTCTGTTTATTACTTGTGCATTATCAAAACATTATGGGACAGGTGATTGAACAGGACTGATTTAGTAAAATTTGCTATTATTGACAGATGTGCTTATCATCTGAATGGTTGTAATTTCAGAATTTAAGTCCTGTCTATCAAAATATAAAACCAGAAGCATTTTTTTTTCCTTTAAAAAGGACCATATAAAGTTTACATTGAGATTTGCATACTCCCCATGTGAAATGATAAAGAACCCAGAACCAGTTGGTACAACATGGGTAAACCAAACAGGCATCAACGTCATATCATGCCTATGGGACTGTAAAGGAGACCAAACAGCATGCCACTCAATGCATGTGGCTGCCTTGCTGATGTATGTGCAGATGTAAATTGCTACTGAACAATGGGGGGGAATGGGGTTCTGCATGAGACAAAAATAAAATAATCCTTACCAAATAACCTTTAATGGTGAAGCAATGTTTCTTTACTAGATGGAAACTGATGCAAAAGGAAAGCTATGAGTTATTGTAACATTTTCCTGTTCTGACATGCCAATGTCACAAGCCATTGAAGTCCTATGTTACCATATCAGGACCTGCTGCAATATATTTGTTCCAAATACATCTGCTAGGATTTCATCACAGTTACACTGTAAAGTAGTATTATAATGGCACTATTTTTTTTACTTTTGAATAAGAGAACATTGGGAAATGCTGTTACTTAAAAATGTTTCCTTATTATGATAAAATAACTATGTAAAGAGATGCTGATTGATCTCCATTTATTAGAATATTGTAGGGTTTGAGGCCTTCAAGATCCTGGTTTTAAGTTTTAAAATAATAAAATTATAGCCCAGTTATTATTGGCCCAGTATCAGCAAAAAAGTAATTATCAAATATAGCTTAGCCTAAATACTAGGCCAAGATCCAAGCAAAAATAAGGGCTCCATTGCAGAATATTATAATCATACAGGTACAGGAGTAAGTAACCGGATAAAAACCAAGCCTGTGAATATAATTTAAACATACGCACTGAGAAAAACAAAGATACCATTGACACTCCATTGCCTTTTGTACCCTCTCCTGTACTTTATTCATTTTGTGTTTGCGATTGTCCGACATTTTAGAGCCCACTGGTGGTTAATAAGGCTCTCGAAGCTAAAGAGGTTGGACAGATGTGTTTTCATTTATAAAATATTGACTACCGGTTATGAGCCAGCTGTAAGAGAGACAGATGAACAAAATATGAATTTAAGGAACGGCATTTTAAATGAGTACACTTTTTTTGGTCTTTTTTGGATTGTCTGTACGTCCTATGCATACCGGTTTGTGTAAATTGGCAATAAACAGTAGATTTGTTTGCCAAGAGGTTTGGTTTCCAATCGCCAAATGACCATGATGGAAGTTTCCTTGATTACCACTCTGAATTAGTTACTCTTTGATGTGAACTATATATTTGGCATACTTTAAACTGAATTAACTGGAACACAAGTACTGGTTACTCACTGTCTCACCTAGTATCAAATTGTTTCTGTAAGTAAATAAGGAAGAGGTTAAGAATCTTTGTTTTTATATCCTAAGTGTCCTGTTGCCATAATTGTACCCAGCTGTAAAATTAGACAATAAAATAAGAGCTTCCATCCCATTTGGGCTCTGTGTCTTCATTCCTACCTGTTTCTTCTTTTTAACCATTTTCATTCTGGATACTGCAGCAATTTTAAATTTATTTTATAGATTTAATACGACTCAATCTGCATTCCATATATTACTCTTACTCCTTTTCTTTTTTTCTTTTTTTTTTTTTTTGGAGTGTACCGAATACAATAACTAAACTTTCCTCAAATGCTCAACACTGTGCAGAAGCTGACTGTTCAAAGGTATGTGAGCACTAATCCCTTACAGAGCAGATCTGCTACAAAGCTAGCATTGCCGAACAGGACTGCCAGGTGTTTCATAAACCATTATTTTCTCTCACAAAATTAATCCCTAAAGCATGCTTCTTTTGTTTCTCCAACACAGCATTTTAGTTTCAATTCAAGAAGGGAGTTAGTAGAGTTTTTTTCTACCGCAAATGAATAAATCAGCTAGTACCTACCTCACCTCTCAGGAAGTCTGTTGCTTCCTTGATTTGAAGTCTGCTTTTTAAAGTAATTGGCCCCAGCAGCTTCTAGCGGTTAAGTAAGAACTCAATACAGTGAAGAGCAGGCATGTATTTATGGCACTCTGTGCATAAACAATAATAATTCACAGTTGAATTCTACTGAGGAGCTTTATAATACCAATCACCAATTACATTCCTTCCATGCGAAAAGCTTTGTAAATGCCAAATACATTGGCTTACACAAAAACCTCTGCTGAGATGTTCTTGTATTTCACTGCACTCAGACTTATATCTTGTTATCCATGAACAGATAACCAACCTCTACAAATGTTTGCAAATGGTTTTAAAGCATGAGCCCAGACCCCTCAAGTTCCTGTCTCAAAGGTGGGAAACATATGCTGTGCAGGCAACTGGTGTATTAAATTGTTACAGAACACCTGCAGTGTTAAGACCTGGCAGTAAGTAATAGTGATCGTGTGGTAGTGCCTGTTCAGTATATAAGCATGTGTGACTGCTCATTTGTGAGGAATTTGTTTTTTTCCAAATATATTTGGAATGACAAATGGCTAGAGGATGGATATTTATTTTCCCAGTTAAACCTGTTGTTTGCTAAATATATTGGCATCCCTGAATCAATCAATCTATCTCTTCTAACACTGGGAACATATTCAAGACATCCAGCAAGTGCAGACCATTGGGTGGGCTAATTGAGTTTTTGAAATGGTGACAACTGTAACTTGTTTCACATGATTCCACAAGTTATCCTAAAAAGTTGATAGGAAAGTTTTAGAATTTACACAAGAAAAAAAATGAGCCTGACAGCCATAAATGTTATGGAAATAAATTCAACAGAAAAATCAGCGATTCAATCACAATTGCAATAATTGTGAGAAGAATCATGTTTGCAATATGTTTAAACCTAAGCAATCAGAATATTTTTATGTATATACCTATATATATATATATATATATATAGTATATATATATATAATATATATATATATATATATATATATATATATATATATATATATATAAATTGGAAAACAATACATTTAATAATATGCCTGTATTATAATTATTAAGTTTATGTTATTGTCATGATTTTGTTTATTATGTTTTTATTATTACTTGTGTCATAGCTTCCTATAAATGAGGTTTCCTGTGATCAGTTAAACTCTGTTTAACACTCTGGTCTTTGTCTGTAAGTGTTATAGGCCGAGTTGCTAGCGCTTAATATAAACATTGCATTGCAGCGCAAAGAACACACAGAAGAACAGGCAAATCCGCTCAGGAACAAAGCCAATTTTCATCCAATACAAATATAGCTTGGATTATTTATATGGTGTTGCAGACATAACTTAGCTGTAAATTGATGTTTTTTTGTTTTTTTTTTTTTTTTTTACATTTTTCAGTTTCTGTTTGTTAAACAAATGTCATCCCAATTACAGTTGTCAAATAGTAACAGAGATATCATAGACTATATATATCTATATATATATATATTATATATATATATATATATATATATATATATATATATATATATAATGGGGTTGCTTGGGTCTAGTCTAAAGATTTCCATTGCATTGCAAAACTGCAAATAATTGTATTATATTTTGTATAGCAGAATTATGTTCATGCAAACAGTATACTGTTTGATCCTTTTATAATTAATCTGGGATACATTATTTTGTTTAGTTACAAGTATTACCACACATAATTCAGATGCACACTGCTTTGGTATAACTGTCCCCTGGTTTTTTTCCCAAGGCCAAGAGTTTCTATTTAAAACATATACAAGGAATCAAAAACATAAAATGTGATGGTTGCAATTAAGTAGACAAAACAACTTGCTGTCCATTCTTTGAATTTTGTTGGTTTGTAATGCGTGATTTGCATCTTGCAATGGAAACCCATTATCTGTCTGGCTTTATTTAAAAAGGAAACTATCATCTAGAACAGTTGTTTTCAACCTTTTTCAATGTAGGGACCACCCAGATTTTTCCCACTGACCACTTGTCACACATTTATTTCACCTCAGCATTTTGAAACACATGTTTTATGTATATGTATAAGTACATGTAGAAAGTAAACTATTTATATAATGTACCTAATGTAAGCTCAGGAATAGGTAAATTAATCTTGCGTGATTGTTGAGTGAGAGTGAACGACACGTAACCTCTGTGTGAGCGAGAAGGGAGAAAGAGAGAAGATAAAGATTAAGCAGATCTCCATTACTGTGTTCTCTAAATGTGTTCTGTTGGCGTATGCGATACTTTGGATTTGTTAATAGAGTGATTCAACTTGGTATCTATAGTCTCCATCTCTCATTTCCTAACAGCGATTATAATAAATACTATACTAACTTAATGAGATTCCTGGGCTTGACTCTTCGCTACCAGGTCAGCAAGGAATGTTGTCATTTTGCACATTGAAAGTTGCTGATGGAAAAGTTCCAGTTTCTTTTGTTTAAAAATGTTTTCACATTCTAAATGCCTCATAGATAAATGGCATCTAAAATTTTGCAGGTTTAAGAGTTTTGTTTTTACAAAACCTCCTGAAAAATAATGCATTGGGGCTTGGGTCATCCTCAGATCTTGTAAATGTAAATGCCAGTTTATAGCGTTCAGCTATCCATTTCTAACACAACTTATTATTCGCCAACTTCATGCAATGTACATATAAAAAACACCGGAATACGAAGACGAGTTGGGTGGGAAGCAATTTGGAAAATTAAAAAATTATTGGATAGTGTATAGGATGTTACATCACAATGGGCAAAGCTGGTTGCAGTGATCGTATTGATGTCTGATTCCAATTTTGGATGTTGTTCAGAATAAGGTTGTATATGGAAGTTTTTCTGACGTCTGTACCACAGCATTGTATCAACATCGCAATCTGAGTTATAACAACATCAGAATCATAATGCTGTGATGAGGTCAGAATTTGATCTAAAAATATTATTATTATTATTTATTAATGAATTAATAAAAATGACCTAAAATAGCTTTCGTATGCATTAATAATCCAACCATAATCCAATGTCAGATTCCTAACCTATATATGCATATATCAATATTGACAGTTAGTAAACTGATTTGTTTTATATCACACTAAAAGTACATCATGTTGACCAGCCACATAAGCTACAAAAAAAAAAAAAAAAAAAACATTTTATAGGCCACTGAAGTGATTAATGTGGATCACCGACCACGTCTACCGAAAACACGTTTCAAAAGGGAAACAGTTCTTGGCCTGTATTTCTGGCCTGCAGGTTTGAGAGACAAAAAAATGATAATAATAGTAATAATAATATGGTGAATACGTGGGTGTGCGGGGGTTGCACAAACTCCAACCTGTCAGGGCATCGGGTCAATGCCTTTCGAGAGAAAGAGTGTCGAACTTCGCTCCTGAGTGTGGTTTGCACAAGTAAACAAGTCACCACAAAATCCGAGACAGGAAGTCAAAATTCAAGACAGGAAGTCGACCAAGGAATAAAATCCATAAAAAAGGATACTTCAGTTGTGCAGTTTGGTATTGGACAGATATACTTTAGCCCACACCTCTTCGGTAATACTACAATAACATGGAGCTAAAATCGATCATTCACACACACTATGGTACAGTTCACAAGTCAAGCTACAAATATAGCCTCGTTGTTTCCCATTGTACACATATTCCTATACCCCTGGCAACACTGTAGGACATTTTGCATTGTTGAAAATGAAAAGTACAAAAAATTTGGTTTTAATGATATTTTTTTTAACAATTTAGTCATTCCAACCTAGTTAGGAATATTCAGAAGATGTACATTTACATGAATGCTAGATGTAGATTTTTTTTTTTTAAATAATGCTGTCTAAAAAAAGAAGTCTGTAATTTTGAGAAGACAAATGTGCCTTGATATGGAAGTTTTATGTGAGCAATAGCCAGTCTTGTTATGAATTAAAAAATGCACACATTGGAAGGAATGTAATTTTAGAAAATTCTACAGCAAAACATCTTGCCGTCATGCTTTTGTATTTAATTGCACTTTTAGTCTTTTCCGTTATATTTACATTCCAATTGTGGCCTGTTCCTTTTCTAAGTATTTGGCTTGATATTAAACATTTAAGAGACAAATGGTTTGGATTGTTTAATTCCAAGAGGTTAACTACAGTAGGACAAGAATTGTGATCACACAATCACATCATTTACTTATATGCTTGCATTTGCATTTTAAATCATCTTTTTAAGCAGGTTTTGATTGTGCTTATATAAACTTTTCTAATACATTTCAACAATTTTTTTGGCTGATTACACCTTTTAAATGTTCATTACTTATTTAAAGCATTAAAATGCAATCCACTGGGAGGTAAAGCAGAGGTCTACTTTAGAAACTTGGAGGATATTTAACAGATTAAGTGATTGAAAAAATCAGCGGATGTTCCACTAAATATGAAACCCCTTTCCAAAACAAAGATGAATAGCTGGTTTTTCACTATTCATGTCCTTGTATGGCTTTTTCTAGTGAAACTGGTTCTGATAATGAAATCACTTATACAGCTTTTAATTCTGAATTCAAGTCCCAAGCTTCGACAAGTCGATGTATTCAACAGCAACAGGGTATGTGGACCTAATGAATAAAATACACAGTTTCTATGCAGCTAATGAGATGCATCAACCTGTAGTTGCATGGGAAAATAAAGGGGGAGAAAAATAGCATAATGTACCACAAGATGTCCTAATGCACAACAGTGATAAACAAGGACGCAGTTTCCATCCTGAACCAAAAGTGTTGTATCAGGGCTTGAAAGAGGAACTGCAGCATTTGTAGAAAGATGCTGCGAGTTCACAATGAAGGTTTCAGGCCTCTGCAAAAGGTGAAGGATATACATAAAAATTGTTATGATATACCTGTAGTCAATGCTAGTCTAAAAGCCAGTCTAGCGTGTGGTTAGTTGATACAAGTGCGTCCTTAACTATTGTACATTCTGATCCACCTCCTACTGCTTCCTCTTCTAAAACTATTACGCTGGAAGGCTTTAAATGGTAATATTTCACTGGCAATACAATCAACTTCTCTACCATGCAGCATTATGAGCAACAGATTCCTTATTAAAGTACACAGATTACGGCGGGTGAGTGGAACCGACCGATTTGTTAGCCATAGGCATTGATTGACACCGATGCTTCTGTCTCTATTTTACGTACACACACTCTCTTTGTATCGTGCTTACTACACTATTACTATAATAGGTATTTTTATTTCTGTGTGTGCTATTGAGAAACATTGACTTTTTTAAATTTTCTACATAACAATAAATTTCTCAGCAAAACAACCTGCTATAGATGGTAGTGCTTATACTCCAGGGCATGAACAATACATTTATTAAAGTTGCATTGGGCTGCAAACATTTTTTAATACATTTAGTACCACCTAGTTGTTTGCGGACTAATAGTTTATATTATGTCCACAACCAAAGTGGGATGGGGTTCCCATGGTTTTCTGTAACTTTTAGCAACTTTTCTTTTTTGAATCTGGGTGATGTGCTCAGAGATAGCAATTTGTGATAAGAAAAAAGGAGAAAATCACACTTTTATGCATCAATTGAGATCTTGAGAATGAATAGCCTTTATGGTGAAACAGATTGTTGGGTTAAAGCAGCAAGCATTTTTCTGTTACAGAGACAACCATGGACCTGAAGAGAAACAGTCAGCTGACCATACAAAACTTTTTACTCTCAGACAACGGGACCATTGAGAACTGATGTTCTGCTGGAGAACTATAATTGTCTAAAATTGACTAATATTGCCACCTACTCTGGACATAATTTTTTGTTAACAATGTGAAATGTGAATGATTAACTGTAGTTTTGAATGTCTAAAATGAATGTAGGGAATTGAATGGTAATGTTATTTGTAAGTGGTTAGCAATAGGAGAGTGTTATTCAAAAGGATTACGTCTGTGTGGGTATTGTATAAGAGAAAATCACAAGATATAATGAAGGTTTGTGTAACTGTATAAGGATAAAAGGAATAGCTGCTAGATAATAGTAAACAGACAGATAATGAATCAAAAAAACAACTCACATACAGTATCATCCTCTTACCCTGATCTGCAAATTATTCTTTCAATTACTATACTTCAGCAGTGGAAATGGCAACATGTGAAAATAAATGTCAGAAGAGAAAACTACCAGATCGACTGGGTGATTTGTTTGTTACTTCATCTATGAGAAAGCCAACCAGGGAGCACTCTAATGAAGATTTGAGGCAATACATAGAGAAAGTCTGTATTGGTATGTACTTTGTTGTACAATGTTAATATGTATGAAGCTGAAGATTTTAGTCTTTGTTCAACAAACAAACAAAGCGCAAATTGACTGCGGGGAAAAATGATCCAATACTAATTTAAGTTTGAGATGATTGCCATTTGATTCTTTCCAAATATGCACGCACTTTTAAGGCTCTTCTCCACCGTGAACAGGATTAAGACAGCTGCGCGAGCCTCAATGCTGGCAAGTCCCTTGACCATGCTGTCTCTCCCATTGTTTGAAAGTGACCCCTGCAATTCTCTGGTGTATGACTCTATAATTGCAATATTCAGCAGCAAGCCCTGACATCTTACATTGTAAGTGGTGCAGAGACGAGACGAGAGGACACTAGGTAGGCACTGGTAAGTCATTTATTAACTTTCATTATACTTAATAATTGCTTAAAATGTATTATTACTGTGTGATCGCTGGTTTGGTGACGCTGCCTGTTTGGCTTTTTAAAGCACGTTCACTGTAGGTTCAAACATTTTCAACGGATTTACAGGGGAAATATTTGATGTATTCAGGGTTTTAATGGATTTAAATCATTTTTTAAATGTAAACTATTTCCTGTGACGTCAGACCTTTGGTCATTGCCCGTCCACCCTAAGTTGGGGCCAACCCACATTTCCTAAGCCTAGCTACGCCACTGTCATTAATGAACACATTTCTCATTAAAAAGCTTAAATGAGGTGTGTGGACTAGTCGACGAAACACAGAGGACCGAAGGTGCCCACTTGAAGACCCCAGAGATGTACCCTACTTAGCTTAATCCAAACGGTTGTCATGCTGATGCGCTGGGGAGACCGCACTGTGGTTGATCCCCGGAGCCAGCATCACAGCTGTTGTGCTGATGTGCTGATGTGCAGGGGAGGCAAATAATCTGATCCCTGGAGCCAGCATTACACTTCAGCCATCAACCCCAGGCAGAAGGATATCTACATCATCAGATGGAAAGAAACACAAAATGGATGGAGATGCAGATGGATCACATTAGTTTACTGTAAAGAAAGGTCTTAGTTGGTGCTTATCTTGACGAGAGCCGAGTTTCAATCAGCATGAAGTTTTAACATCTACTCTCATGTAATGGAAATCAATTACCCAAGAAAAATACAGTGCAAACCCCCAATTCAGTCATAAACAAATATAAAAACAATGCAATTATATTAAACCTGTTCAACAGTGTATTAGCAGTGACTAAATAGTACTAATAAAGCAAAACCCAAGAAATTGTGGAGTTTTTAAAAATAAAAATAAAAAAAACTCTTATTTTGCTATATAAAAAATAACAATTAAGAGCTCTCGTTTAACAGTTTACTTTTTCTTTTGCCAAAATAAAAAGTCACCAAATTAAACAATCAGTTATTACTTGATTGAATTACTTTACATTTTATACCCAATAAAATACTAGACCAGATTTAAAGCCTTAATACTTTAATCATGTGCGTTTAAAAAAAAATAAAATAAAATAAAATAGGAAAAAAAAAACTTATAGCACTTTCAATATTTAAACAGCCAAATCAAACCCCAACACTTAAATAAATCAAATAAAATTAGCACTGAAAATACTTTTCATGGAAAACAAAAAAAATAAAATAATAGAAATAAACGTATACATAGGTAACAACAAAAGTCCAATGTCCTTTTTCTTTCTTTTTTCTTTTTTTGTTCAAATTCAAATAAAGCGCTTTAGATTTATCGGTGGTGCACTTAAAGATGTGGAAACTCAACCACTGGAGGTCACAATTGAACTTAAATCAAATGTAATCCAGAGAAATGTCAAAGAAAGAAAAACTTATATTTTAGCTGACTCGTTTTTAGTTTCCAAAAAAAATAAAAAATCCTCTTCTGCCTCTTTAGCAGTTAGACAATGTTCCCAAGAGGGCTTAATGAAATTGCTTTAATAATAATACTAACAAAATAAAAGTGAAACTCTTTTTTCACCCCGTACTGCATGAATTTACAGTCCAACAAGGACTTAGTTAACTAAATTTAACTCCATATACAAAAATAAATCAGCTGTTAACTCACATGAACCCTTAGTCAGTGATCCCTTCTCTCTTCCTGTCGCTGTCTGGAACAAGTTAAACAGCAGCCAATGACTTCCCAGCTCCAGCCACAAAGCGGCTCCATTCCCAGTCAGGCCCAGATACAGCCAGAGTTTAGCTCCTCGTAGAAATCCGATGAATTAACTGCAACAATGATTAAATCCTCTTCAAACAGACGAAGAAGCCCAGCGTTAATATATTCCATGTTTCAGCAGACGACAGTCCTTTTGTAGTTCTCAAAGCAGGCTTTTAACTGTTATGTCAATGTCCTGTTTCGAGCCCACACTAAACAATTCTTCAAAAAATCAGAGGACTGGTTCGTTAAAATAAAATAAGCCAGATGGCCAAAACCTAGTTATATTTTTCAGAAAACAAAAATTGGAAATAATATCCACAAAGGAATTTTACAAAGGCATACATTTAAACTGTTCTAAATAATATACGGGCTGTCTTGAGAGTCTATGAATACAAAACTGACAGAAAAAAATTATAAATGGGTATTCACTAGAATTGTTAGCTGCTGTCTTTCTAAAACTTTGTGGGGCATAGGTTTCATTTAAAAAGTAACCGGCAATGGTTGCGATCCAAGCACCACTCTGGGCTCTGATTGGACCACATAAATGGCAACCATAAACTGTTAATATTATTTGCTAAAAACAGGCAATGACTTTTTAGAAAACGGCGGCAAAGAGAGAATAAGGGGGGAGGGGGGAGAGAGGGCGATTACAGTATGGTTACCAATGGAAAACGATCGACTGCCAATTCTGACCTTAAGAAACGAAAAGAATAATTTGCTAAATTATGCGCAAGGGCACAGGAAAGCATGAGTTCTTCAAGTGAACACCCTGCACATTATCAGTTAAGCATTACACAGCAGCACGCACAGATAGCAATATATATGCTGAAACGCAAATGGCTGCAGTGCATTAGCTAAAATGAAAACATACAGACAGAATTTTATATATATATACACACACACACACACAGATTTGAAAATGTGTTATATATTTATTAAGCTATAGCTTATTAATAGTAATCCCTAATCCAATACACAATTTGTTTTTAATTCATTATTTGATTAATTCTTCTAATCATGCATATTCTCAAGTGGCACTGGAACAATTTTTAAAGTGGGGGTTCTGAAAGCCTTTGAACAAAACTTTAACCCCTTTATGTGATGGAAGCCATGCAAAGCCTCTGCCAGCCTCCATGATAAACAAACTCAACATGATTAAAAGTAGCCACCAAACATGATTTCCATTACATGAGAGTAGGTGTTAAAACGTCATGCTGATATTGGACTCAGCTCTCACCAAGATAACCACCAACTAAGATGCAGCTTCTTTTACTGTAAACTAATGTGATCCATCTGCGTTTCCTTCCATGTGAGAATGTAGATATCCTTCTGCCTGGTGTTGATGGCTGAAATGTAATGTTGGATCCAGGGATCAGACTATTTTGCCTATCTGGTGCATTAGCACACACAACAGCTGCAATGCTGGCTCCGGGGATCAACCACAGTGCAGCCTCCCTAGCACATCTGCATGACAACCATCTGGACTGAGCTGAGTAGGGTACTTCTCTGATGTCTTCAAGTGGGTGCCTTCCATCCTTGGTGTTTCTTTGATTAGCCCACAACAGTGATTCTGGCATCCCAGCATCACCCCCTTCGGTCTCCCACTCAGTTAAGCCCAGCTTACATACCGTCTTTTACATCAACCTTTTTTTTTTATTTCTACTGTGCTTGAGGTCCCCAACTAGAATCTTTTCGTCTCACCCTGAGCAAGTTGCTGCTCCTCTCTGCTGCTTCAAATAAGTTCTTCAATATGCGTCACAACTCCTGACCACTGAATCCGATGTCTCCGAGAAACCGGGTTGTGGAGTGTGCCACAAATCCTTGACAACCCACCTCCACTGGATAAACCTGGACTCGTTGTTCCACTTCAGCAGCTAGTTCAGCATACCGAAGTTTCTTCCTTTCATACGCCTCATCCACAGCATCCTCTGATGGCACTGTGAACTCTACCAGGTGAACAAGGTATGCTGATCCAGACCACAAGACAATTCCATGTCGAAGTTTAGTGGTGGCAATCTCCGATGAAAAAATAAGCCGTTCTCCAACATCTGCCAGCATTTTCCCGTCTCTAGCAGCTTCCGGTTGTCCTAGACGAGTTTTGGTTTTAATACCTTTTCATAACTACAAATACTGAATTGTCTAGGTAGCCTTACAGTACTGATCTACTAATATGCCACATGGTATATTGGGTCTCAGAATTGATTGAACACAGCGGACTGTGTAAAAATGCAAGTCATGACAGGATCCAGGTAAATCTGCGCGTACCAGATTTTATAGGATGCATCACAAATTACCTGCACGTGATTTAAGAGCAACGTGTGTGTAGTCGATGGCTCCCATTACTCTGGAAAATCTAGAAATGTCCCTGTAGCAGGGGGAGATCTGTGCTGACTCTGCTGGCATGTTCACAGTGCTGCAGGAAGAGGGCGGCAGTCGTCCAACAACCACCTGAGAGTCATGGCAGTGACACGGGGAGGTGGGAAAGTGGGTGTGTGGACTTTCCCCCTCTCTGAATGGCTGAGAGGTGAGTCTTGGGAGATTGTTAGCCCTATAAGATAATGCTCTGCTGTTTCCTCAGGTCTGCCCTTTTAAACGCACCGAGAAAGTGCGGAAGCGCTGGTCCAGGACCGAGAACCAGTCGGGCGAGAACGAGACTGAGTGTTTCAGAGCGAGACAATGATGGCGAGGAACCCTTGGGCAGACCTCGGAATATTGTAGCCGAGCAGGCTAGTTAGCCAGCAGCGTAGGTCGGTGATCCGGGTGCACGGGCAGCGGCGACTGGGATATCGCTGCAAAGTGCAGCATCTTTTCTTTGTAGTTTTGTTACCGTTTTATTTTCCTTGTTTCTTTGTGCCTTTGATTTTTGCATTATTGTTTTGAAGCACCTACGAGTGCGCCTGGACTGTTTACCATTGCTTGGTATTCCCGTGGTTCTGTTTACCATAGTTAGTAAGCAGACCACGGACTAACAGCGCCCTCTTCAGGCTAAAGAAACCCAAAACACCCTGAAATAAAACTGGGCACCTGTGCGGTGTTGTCAAGTTCATCTGTCTGTCTCCTGGGTCAGTGAATTACCTACCACCCTTCCACAGTCCCTTTCAATATTTTGAAGATGCTCCTGTTTAAGTGGAATACTGATAATCGTTAACCCACTTTATCAAGTCACCCATGACCCTTTGACCCAAAGACATAGAAGGGCAATGGTGCCAAGCCAACACCTTCATATACTGGGGTACAGCATGTCCCCTTTTTGTAGGCAATTCAAGGTCCTCCTGCAGAGTCTGACAGAGGTCGACAATAGCTGCCCTATCCAGACTCAATCGAGTTTTTAGATTGTCATCTGGTAAATCTAAGGAATTAACCCTGGTCCTGTACACACTCTCTCTGTATCGTCGGCATCGCAGCCAGGTTCTGTCAATCTCAGGCTCGCACTCAAGCTCTAAAATTACATTTGCTGCTACTGCTGCTGCAACACTTCCACTCCCAGCAAAGCCATGAAGTAGTCTGCTATTTCTATTTTTTTAACACCAAAGAACTTAAATACTGTTTCAAGTTATATATGTTTTCGTTAATTAAAATTAACTCCTGATAAATGACAATTAATACAGATTTCCTTTTAAATTCCCACGCAAACAAAAAAAATAGTCGCAAGACACAGTGCTTGCTAAGATGTTAACATCATTTTGTAAATCACATTAGCAAGATTATTTAATAATGAAATCGGCATAACAACCACTTGACAATGCCAACATCAGGCGTAGCGTTGCTCTGTCGCTGTAGCTTTGCACACAGCCAAAAGGTGCCTGCATATCGAAGAATCAAGATAACAAACAGTTGAAAGGACAATTGGGACCTCAGGCAGATGACCCTTGTTTATGTATGAATTGTTTCTACTTAAAAGCTGATTTTGAGCATAGGTGATAACCACAATCAACCCAAATAATAATGGTTCTAATCAACAAAATTTCAGCCAAAAGGTGCCTCCAATAAAGGGGGGCAACTGTTCATTGGTGAAAGTAGGAGATTGCCACAACCTGTAGGACTTAACCTGCCCTTTATATTAATGTTTGTAACTTGTATTTCATTGATTGGAGTTGCTATCTCTGTGGGTGATAAAGCTATAGGCACAACATGCTCTCCTAGGGATGTGCATCTGTAACTATAAGGCAAAATTAAAAGAAGAAAAAAAATCCATGCATATTAAATTTATTTCAATGAATTCCTGTCTCTCTCCTTCATTTTTGTCTGAAACGGCTCCTCATATGAGAAACGGTGTATGTGTGTGCGTGATGGGGTACACCCCACCCTGTGTGTGCATATGTATTATTTTGTATTTGTGTTGTGTTATTATTATTTAAATGTAGGGTTTGGTGTATTAAAAACACAATGCTTTGTTATTTTACAGCATGGATGAGGTTAAAATTCCCCAGAACGTGAGTTATGAGACAAAGAAAGTAAGAATAAAAACAACTGCTACTGGTGCTGGCTATAACCCAGCATGTTACTTGTTTTTGTAGCTGTTTGTTTTGGCCACTATGCATTTTGTTTTGTATAAGTGCTTTGTTTGTTTAAATATTTTACTTTGTTATTAAACATGCACATCAATGCTTCCATACCCCAGTACTGTTGACTGTATTTCCTGGTCTAACGTCACCTACAAGCTTCCTAATCACTAACTTATAGAAACGTAAGATCGCTTCATTATGTCTATTTTTACTGTCATAATGGTTGTGCGATGTTGAATTGGCGGGATATGTCTACTAAGTGATAATGAGTGTTTTGACCCCTATCATGTGTATGACTGCTGTAAGTAAATTACAACTGTTCAACCTGTTTTTACAAGTAAACATTTATAAATTGCAGTGTTTAAATGGGTCATAACAATATACGATTTGTTTGCTCTAAACGTTTTATGGTAAGCATGTTGTAAACATTGTAGCAACAAAAAAATATATACAAGGTGGCACAGTTAAATTGGTTACTTGAATTATAATAATCCATTTAGCATTGCTTTGCATTTAACTGCACGACGATCTGATTCAAGCATTCAAAATTCTAAAAGGTATTGACAGTATCGACCCAAGGGACTTTTTCGACCTGAAAAAAGAAACAAAGACCAGGGGTCACAAATGAAGATTAGACAAAGGGGCATTCAGAACAGAAAATAGGAGACGCTTTTTTACATAGAGAATTATGAGGGTCTGGAACCAACTCCCTAGTAATGTTGTTGAAGTTGATCCTTCAGGAAGCTGCTTGATTAGATTCTGGACCTCACTGAAATGAAAGCAAAACAAACATAATTAACATACTTATCAGTTCTGCTATCAAAGTTCTATAAACTAAAATGTAACAAAAATGTATAATAAAAAAATAGGAAAACAAAGTTAATCTTAGGCAAAACGCAGTTCCCTTTCAAATCGAAGAAGACCACCAACCAATACTTTTGGGATATGTCTGCCTTATGTAGTTATTCGCTGAGCATTTTATGTCAGAGCTGCTGATAGGCCACTCTATGAAGTGATGTCCTCTGTCTCGTCTGCCGAGGGAATAAGTAGTCACTCCACGGAGCTCACTTCCTCTTTTGCATCAAACCTGCGAATGCGAGTGATGCGAGCTCACATGGTTTGGTGGTCGTCTTCTCTTTCAGGGAACCAGGGTTACAGTAAGTAACCTAACGTTCCCTTTCAATTCAATTTCCAGCCCCGGGTGCTACACTGAAGATTTAACAGGACCTTGGGGACGGGATGTTTGTCCCCTATGACTGAGCAGTCTGAAGCCTTAGGAGCCCCGGTTCCCCCCTCCTCCAACAAGGGAATTCAAAATGAGCTGGAATCATCGGCACGGAGGAGAAGGATGCGCTCTGGAAAAGTTCAGGAGAGAAGAAGCGACAGTTCTCCTAGTGGCCCCCAGATGGCTCAGGAGAATCTAGTTTTCAAACCTTTGCCAGCTGCTGCAGGGCTGAGGATCGCCTCAGTCTGATGCAAGGCACGCTCTGGCACCCAGAACTGGGCAGACTCTAGCTGCACAGGAAATATATCCACTTCACCCTTCGGGGGAACATATTTGAATTTTCCATGCTGCCTTTTGGCCTCTCCTTAACCCCCCGTACCTTTTCGAAGTGCATGGATGCAATCCTAGCTCCATTGGACGACTGGTTGATGTGTTCCCAGTTGCAAGGAGGAGCAGTGGCCCACACGGCGACAGTGACAAACCATGTAGCGAGACTGGGTCTCACTATCAACAAGGTCAAGAGTCAATAAATATCAGTGCAGTGTACGGTCTTCTTGGGTCTCCGGCTAGATTCATTCACCGTGCAAGCCTATCTGTTGGAATAGAGTAGAGGTTATTCAAACAGGGGTTCACAGTGCAGCTACTGTTGTGTCAGAAACTATTGGGTCGGATGGCCGCAGCCTCATCAGCTATCTAACTGGGGTTACTGCGTATGCACCTCAATCAAATGTGGCTCAATGTCTTTTGCCTACACCCCAAGTGAGACAGACACCATCAGTGTCTCGCTCATGTTGGGAAGCCCTATGCTGGTGGAGACAAACCTCACACCTGCGCAAAGGTGTAGTGATGGGAGTGATACTTAGCCGTCAAGTGGTGAGGACAGATGCATCCACCCAGGGTTGGGGTTGGGTCTGGGCAGGCAGAGGAGTCAGCGGGTCCTGGACGGGATGCTGGACATCCCTGAACATAAATATGCTGGAGCTCGGAGCAATGCACCTTCTGCTCCAGCATTTCCTTCCTGTGCGAACAGACATGTGGCGTACTTAAAACACTGCATAGCCTTTCGGCTGCTGATCTGGGCACAGAAGCATTTATTGTTCCTCCGGGCTGTTTATCTTCCTGGAGTGGTGAACTGGGCAGCGGACCTCCTTTCAAGGGAGGGTCCTCACCTGTCAGAATGATGACTCCAACCTCAGCTGGTGCAACACATTTGGGATCGCTTCGGGGTAGCCCAGGTCGATCTCTTTGCCTTGGCAGAGATGACTCATTTCTCCCTGTGGTTCTCCCTCCACTGTTGCAGAGGTCCACTAGGCGTTGACGCCCGGCCAACGAATGGCCCAAAGCACTTTTATACGCTTTCCCTCTGATACTGCTGCTCCCTGCCTTTCTGGAAAAGGTCAGGAGAGAGGAAGCGACAGTTCTCCTGGTGGCCTCCGAAGGCTTAGGAGAATCTGTTTTTCAAACCTTTGCCAGCTGCTACAGGGCTGAGGTTCTCCTCAGTAAGGCGCAAGGCACCCTCTGGGTCTGTCCACCTTAGGGCTCTGTGACGGAAAGATGAGTTCTGGTGATGAATCTTCCTCCCGACCTGTGAGGGCGCTAAAGAACGGGAGGAGAAGTATCTGGAAGGGCTGGCCTGACAGTTCGTTTCCGGGTCAGGGAAGTGGGTCAGCCTGGAGAGAAGCGCAACTCTGTTGTAAGACCGTATTGATTTGAAAGGTAAACGAGAGGCAGCTGCAAGTAATAAGGCAGCTGCAACCGTTTACCTCGATATCATGCGGGATTACATATAGGGGCCAGGGTAACACTGATTTTCTCCTTCGTTTGGGTTAACGTTAGGAGAGAAGGACTGAGAGAGGAGCTCTCAGAGAGTATTTGTGAAGAGTGTTGTACGTGCTGTGTGTTATTTTCTGTCTGTCTGTAATTGTCTGTCTTTGTCGCACTAATAGACAGTTAACGCACATCTCCGGAGCTGTCGAAAGGAGAGCACTATCCGGAGCACCACTGCACTGAGCACCTGCACGTTTTCGATCACCCAGGACTGGTGACCATACCGTTGTTTTTGTTCGGGACTGTGCCCTTGTTTTCATTATCCCCGTGCTTTACACATTGTTGTGTATTGCCGGGGATTTATTATTTTTGACGGTCGCCAGACCTGGAAAAGAGCAATAAAGCACTTATTCACTGAATCACTGTTGTCTGTTCATAACTCCTGCACCGCATCACCGCAACATCTGTTCCCCTTACCAACCACTTTGCCACAGGCTCTCAGATGCAGTAGTTAGTACACCGCAGAACGCTAGGGCTTCCTCCACAAGAACATTATATGCTACAAATTGAGGTATTTTCAGAAGTGGTGCATGGCCAGAGGCAATGACCCTATCTACTGCCCCATAGTGATTATTTTACAGTTTCTGTAAGATCTGGTAGAGGTGGGCAGGTCCCCCTCTATGCTGAAAGTGTACTTGACAGCTATATCTGCATGCCACAACCAGTTTCTCAGCGAGCCCATATTCTAGTGACCAAGTTTCTAAAGGGTACTCGGCGACTGCCTCCTCCTAGAAGGGACGCCCTCCCCAAGTGGAGTCTAGACCTGGTACTGGAGGCTCTCATTAAGGCCCATTTTGAGCTTATACATTCCATAGAGCTGAAATATCTCTCTATGAAGACAGCCTTTTTATTGGCCATCACCTCCACTAAGCGGGTCAGTGAGCTGCATGCTCTGTCTGTGCTCAGTTCCTGTATGCGTGTCTGGGATAATGGAAACAGGCTATCGTTATGCATGTATCCTGCATTCCAACCCAAGGTGATTCCTGCCCAAGGTGATTTTATTTGAACCAGTCCGTTGAATTAGAGGCTTTCCACCCCCTCCCTTTGATTCGGAGAAGGATAAGAAACTGAATTCTCTGCCCAGTGGGGGCATTGAGGGGGTATATGAATAGGACGATAGCACTGCGTCAGTCTGACCAGCTCTTCATTTGCTATGGTGAAGGGGCCTTGGGACAAGCCCTCTCGAAACAACGACTGGCCCACTGGATTGTGGACACAGTTCCGACTGCTTGTAATGAGGCCGGCCTACCCCCACTGGGGAGGGTGGTCGCACATTCTACTAGAGAGGTGGCCATGTCATGGGCGCTCTTTCGAGGCACATCATTGACTGACTTTTATACTGCAGCTAGCTGGTCTACTACCAGATTCTACCGAATCAATGTGGTAGATCCCGCTACACCTTCATTAGGCACAAGGGTCCTTGAGGGTGCATGCGTGCACTACCAATACTAGTTGGCAGTAGAGAGGCATCCCTCGTATGCTGTCCGCTCATGATCCCTCGCGACGGCTCCAGTATACTTTTCCAAAAGTATTGGTTGGTGGTTGTCTTCGAATTGAAAGGGAACATTAGGTTAGTTACTGTAAACTTTCCTTGACATTGGAACAAAGTACACTTTCTAAATTTCGAACTGGTGGTTTGGTCACTCGTCCCCACTAAAAAATGATATGTCGTGAGCTGCATTTAAGCGTCCAATCTTTTCCGTTTCTCCTTCAAAGAGGCTTTCCTCTCCGAGAGTGACTATTTGTTCCCTCGGTAGGCGGGACCAAGGATTTCACTCCATGGAGGCGCCTATCGGCATGTCTGACATAAAATGCTCAGTGAATACCTACCTAAGGCAAGCATATCCCAAAAGTATTGGTTGGTGGTCGTCTTTTCTTTCAGGGAACCAGGGTTACGGTAAGTAACCTAACGTTGTATAGACCTAGACGTCTGTCTCTGCACAGCATTGCCCTACAAATTACCAATACTATAATAACCAACAAATCCACACAAAACAACAGAAATAAAATACACACTGGGAGTACGTGATGCAAACAGGTTTACCAATCTTCACAGAATGGAAGAATTGATTCCTTTCCTTTTTACTGAAACCACAACAGCATCCTAGTCTCGTGCAGTGCTCAATCCTGTTTGCCTGAAATGGCTGATTTACATAATTGCACAATAAATTGACAACAATTAAACAATCGTTGGTCAGTTGGGTGAAATTAGTAAAATGATTCTCCTGGGTCCTGCTATCCTGCCTGTTGTACTCCACCTGCTACAGTCATAAGAATCAAAAAGTTATAATCCAACATGTGTCTAAAAGCAAATGGTAGCCTCTTTTTAAAAACATTTTCCTGGTGTAAAATACAAATGACCTCATTGTAGCTTAACCACAAAATACAGGTTACAATGCTTTATCAGTGTTATCAAGTACAAGTCAGTGTTATCAGTACTGAATGGTGGGGTCTCAAGCAGTGATAGGCTGCATTGTAAATAAGAAAGTGAAAACTGAAATGTTAACCACTTCTTCGTATTGTTGGATGAAACACAACTATGTGAAATTAATTAAGTCACTTTTATCAGCCTGGGCATTTGTATGTACAGTTTATAAAAATTGCAAAATTAAAACATGGACACGGGTTCATGTCAGCAGCCTATCGATGAACCACTTTTTCATATTGAGACATCCTGAATTTTAGGAGGGACATAAATGTCTGCTATGGGAGGTCCAGTAGTATCATCATCTGAAGTGCTGTCACTCTTTTTCCTGGTCTATAGACTATTGACAGAGGTTCACAGAACTGGTTCGCAGGTAAGCATGTGCACCCATAAAAATATGTACCATCAGTACATTTTTAACAGGAAAACATTTTTTATATAGGTAGCAAGGGTGCATATTATCTGGCTATGACCCATACCTGCCTAACCTCCTAATTATCTATTGAGTCTTATGGTCCCTGGGATCTGTCAATGATCTCCGGGTAACTGAGCTTATTATCGCTGACCATAATGAAATACCAGTCCCCATATTTTACTTAAGACCGGAGGGTTCCAATTCACTAAAAAGTTAATCCCTGCTAGCGCTATCATTGGCTTCTTCAAGGATTCATTATAAAAAAAAACAAAAAAAACAATGGAGAGCGATAGTGGAATAATTTCAGTTCATATCAGCAATCATTTTCTTTTAATATACCGGTACATGTATCTCTAAGCAGAATACATAATAATAAAAAATAATTTTAAAAAATATATACATTGTGTTAAAAAAAAAAAAAAAAACCTGAAAAGCTTGTATGGTTTCTGAAGTACTTTATAACTTTATAGATTGTGAACTTGGGTTTTCACATTTCAGCATTTAAAAAAAAAAAAACATTGATCCCGCCTATCAACCTCGTGCCTTTCTGCCCTGATGCATATTCACATGTGTAAGATGACCACTTAAACCTTTGATCCTGAACCCAGCATCCTTGACAGGGATACAAATCGTTTTGAAAATTGTTGCTTTACTGTTTTGAAAGTTTAGCACCAGAGACCTTACTGATGCAAAATTATTAAATACCGCCCTAATCAAGCCCACCTTAGAACTTCTCACATGACACAAGCCTTCTCTCCTGTGTATGTATGTGGGCGAGTTTGGGTAGGTCATATGAATAATCCAGACCCAGTGACAAACTATCATCATCTATGGTTGCTAACGAATAAAATAAATAAATAATAAAAACAATAAATTAAACATGTCTACTGATGCCTGAATTTAATGTTGCTTGTGCTATATGCGGTACCCAAGCACTAGCATCTAGCTCCAGATTTGCACCCCTGATCCTTGACATCTCAACTGTTTGAACTGTCAGAGGAGGAGGTGGAGCTAGACAGCAACTTGGATGATGACTCCCTTTCTGCTGGTACTCATGTGAGAACCTAATAATAAAATATATGTGAATGCCTGACTATTGACCATTCTGAAGCAGGTGGAAAGCAAACTGGCGGAAGTTTAAATTATTCATCACTTTGATCTTTGGAAAATAGACAAGGATTCTTAGATCATTATATATTCCACCAAAAAAAAAGCATCAGAATAACTGATGAACCAAACCAGTGGATAGATTCCTGATGTTTTTTTTCTGAGGTTTTAGAAAATACTCGATCGGTGGGAAAAACAGAGGTACAGAAAAAACGGTCAAAATAATGGCATATAGCACTATCCTCCAGAGGATCACCTTTGAAAATAACCCCCTATGTGCTTCAAAAAGGTAAACATTAATTGACAATTGCTGACCAATCAGCTTTCAGGAATCTTTGTCCCATCTTCTGAAAATGTACTATATGCATTACATGACATTTCGGAAGTACACATTTTTCATCCACTGCTGTATGTTTTTGCTGTATGACATCCATCTGCATGACAATGTATTGCATCAAATCTATTACAAAAGGAAATGGCATTTGGTACACTGGTTAAAATATGAAGACAACCTTAACTCTACTTCAGGACAACCTCTTGTAGTTGAATGGGAGTGTTTACATCAATAGCCATTTTGTAGATGTCCTTAAATGTCTCTGCCAATCAACACTGGAAGCCTTGCAAATATTTTACATTTTTTATGCTTTAAGTCTTTTTTCCCCTTTTGTCAGCCACGCTTGGTGTTAGTGTGTGTTTCTAAGATACAGGGAATGTTTTTAAAAGCTTTTATTTATTCTAACATCCTTTAATCTTACAGGGCACTGCACTGTCTCTTGCAAATCGTATTACGTCATGACACTGACTCACTGAAAAGACTTAGAGGGAACCGGGTGTTATCTTACTGTCTGCATGAAGTGCTTTGTTGATATATTGCTAAATCAACATTGTAAAAAATTGTGTAAGTGTACAGAAAATGGTGTCTTCTTTTCTTAAATAACATGCTTCAGAGAAGGGTGGTGAAATAAAGAGCCCAAATTCACATTTTCATCTTTGCTCATTTCAAAGAATGCCTCTCAAAACCAAAAGTTAGCAGCAAGTTAATCAGTAATTTGAATGTATCATCCCTTGTACTGAAAACTTCTACAGAAGGTATTCATTGAAAACTATTAATCAATTGTAGGCTGACAAAAAGCATTCTAATAAAGCACATAGGCTTGAAGTGCTTTAAAGCTGGTTTGGAAAATGATATGCAAAGTTTTTTTGTTTTTTTTTCAGAAACAAACAGACAGAATCCCATTTTGAAGAAAATGGAGAGGGTGGATTGAAGTCCCCTCTCAACTCAACTGCATAGTGCAAAACAAAGATTGAAGATGTAGAGTGTATTGTGGGATGATCAATCAATTTTTTATATAGCGCCTTTCATAGTGGACCACCATCACAAAGCGCTTGACTTGACTAACTGTTTGGCCCAGGATCTTGCCTTGTGGACCGATAGGAGCCGCCCTCGTTTGAGGTGCGACCTCCAATGTCAGTCAAAGCTGGGTGATGGAGGACCATCGACCCCCAGTAGTGAGATACAGTTGCAAAGGAGGCAGTGGGGAGGTTTAGGAGAAAGGCTTGCAGAACAAGTATTGGAAGGTGAGCCTGGACTATATAGGTTAACGAACCAAAAGGATTAGCATAGCGACCTAAGCCTCACTCCTTGAACTACGGCAAGCCTTGATATTCATTTTTCAGTGCCATTGCCAAACTCAGTTTGAACTAGCCAAATGATCTGAAACAAGTACATTTCCAAAAAATTGATTTTTACATGCTGTGATAGCAGTATGCCTTTAGTAGAGTACAATATACATTTAATTCTGCTATATACAAAGACAGGAATATGGCCAGGATTCAGGTAGTGAAAAATTGTTTCAGCCGAAATAGTTTTATTTCCATGTACTTGCTCACCAAACAGTAAAAGGTAAAATAGGAGTTTCCCAAGAGCCATTCCAGTTTTTATTGACAGCATTGTAATTCTCAGAGCCCTAATTTCCACTATAAAGTACTGTATGACATCCCAAGTAAGAATTTAGTAAGGTCAAAATATTAGGCAATATTTAAACCTGTTAATTTGTATAATTTACACCTTTGTGCCTTTTACTTTTCATGATCCTTAAACTGGGCTACATATTTAACTTAAATAAAGGGACATCTTTAACACAGCTTAATAAAAGAAGTGGGAAATTCAGCCTAGTAGATTCAAACTAATTCAAACCAAATTAGTTTTATTCAGATATCAGGCAGCAGTTTTGGATGCATTTGTGTTTTTTAAATCATAAACTACCGGGATATACAATTAAGCTCAGGAGAGTAAAAAGTAACTACAGATTACAAGGAGAAACTATTTGCCCGCTATTGAAAAAACGAATGTGCTATCTGCAATCCGTCTGCCAAAATTTTACAGATAGCACCTTCTGTTTTAAAATGTTTTTCCATAGAAAATATTAAATCTTACAAGATGGCAATTCATCAATACACAATATTTTTTATTTGTTGTCAGTGTGTATTCCCTTCCCAATACTGTCTGAAAGGAAAGTACTTTGTCTATGAGAAAAGCATGCAATGTTGTCCAATTGTACTGATACCATAGGACAATCAATCATTGCGCTTTTTGAATGCAATGCAATTTATAAAATTAGGGTTATTCACAGCGTCTCAACAGATTCAATTGCCCTATAAGTATTGATTTCACCAACCAACTGTTGTCCTTAAACCACATCAATTTTATTTATAGGCCAATTTTATCAGTAGGGTACAAAAGTTATTAAAAACAATAGCTGTGTTTGTTCTCTTGATCAAAGTTACAATGAAAATCAGAAATAACATGCACTAAGTTTGATTCCAACACAAACTAGACTGTTTTAGAGGATTACGTACTACCCTATACAGTACATTTTCCTATTGTTTAACCCATTTAAATTTAATTTCCTGAGTAGTCTCCATAATGCTCTATTTTTGTTTCTGCTTGGATCATTATGAAACAGGTTTACTAATCTTTCAACCACTCAAAAAGCTGGAATTCTGAAGTAAAATGGTTTGCTGGTGGTATGTAGCTGTAATTATTAAATGATGGGATACAAATTTCCATTTATCCATGTGTCAAAAGCTGTAGCAAAGTTACCATAATGACTTTAGCCAGCTCTAAAAGGCAACCTTGTTGGTGATGAGTTGTTTTTATTTACTGTACATACCTGTTAACAACTGGTATGATGGATTACAGTTTTAAGCAAATGTACAGAATGTGGATGCCAGCATGACTTTGTGTTTACTTTAAATGTTTCTACAGCAGTCTGCAAATGCATCCTGAGCTGAGACATGAGACTTTGAAAAGATGTTGCTTATCATGCACATTTCTTACTATGGCCAATTTAAACTATGTGCAGTATTTATTTTTTAAATGAGAAAGGTAATCTTTAGGAGAACATCCAATGTTTAACTCTTCATTAAAACAAGAGGATGCAGGTATTTCTTCACAGAAATATTTCTTAACCAGATCTAGAGTTCTAAAGCTATTGCCTGGACATATCTCTCTTTTTTGGTTAAACTTAATTTATTTTTGGCAGTCCTTGGTGGAAAACCACAGCCTCCTTTGTCAAGTTTTATTATAGTCCAGAAAGGCCTAAACATTCCAGGGTTAAACAAAGCGATTACAATTACAAATAACAGAAAGCCCTTTTTGATGGAGAATGTATCCTGTTTTCCAAAGAAAACATTGGTGCACAGCCCAGGTTGGTTCTTAAGAGGATAGTGCATCAGAAGTGCTGAGGAAAGTTAAGTCTAGCCAGTTACAGTTTATATTTTATTCTTTCAGGGTATTAGCTGCCATTATTGTCTTGACAGGAAATGAACGTTAAATTAAATTAAACCAGTTTTTCCATGAGCAGCTGGACCTGTTTTAAAAATATGAAGACAGAAGTCAAAACGTTCATTCATATTTATTCAAAAAACTATATTCAGACACATAAACACTGTTAAAAAAAAAAAAGTGGCTGTCGTTCATTTTTTAAAATGTATTTTATTATCCAGTTTTTATCCTACTTCCAAAAAGCCAAAGAGTATGGTTTCTGAATACTGGTGGTGTAATCTTAGATATCTTCTAACACAGACCACTGCCAGTCAGAAGTCACAATTGCTTATTCTAGAATTTTATTCCAGAATGTACCGTTTGACTAGATTGATTTATCAGCTTTTTATTCACAATATATGTTTTCAATATTTAATTTGCAAATTCCTTGTGGGCTTTATAACATTTTAAATATGCAAATACAAACAAGAGCTCTTTATTTAGCCATTTATTTTATCGTGAATGTACAACTCTGTGCACAATTTTCACTATCAAGAATAGTCAAGGGAGAAAATTAACATGTGTATAAAGTTTAACTTTTAATCGAAATGCCCAACATAGGAGTCAGACATCGGAAGTTACTTTCACCGTTGCTGCTAATGCTACATTTTTCTGAAGGCTAACATCTTGTAAGCCTATGTTGTAAATATGAGTTGCTGTAAAATGGCATCAGTATATCAAGAAACAGTACTGGGAAAAAATATACCATTTCTGATTTGAATATGCCATGCATGTATAACCTAATACCATCTCAGTTAGAAGCAGAAGCTTGCATTTTTGGTTAACAGAGGGATGTGGCAAGCAAGTTTCAAAGGATGAGTAAACTTCATTTGGAGAATGTAAACACACAAACTGTGGAAGAATGTAGTAAACTGACACAAATGAAGTCTATTTTATGGAAACCAAACATGACATAAAACTATCAAAGGTCATTCTATGGCCATTCAAATCCACTTATTAACAGAGCTTCAGCTTTAAATGGATTAAAGTTTTTCTCTTGTTGAGCTCAGTCTCATTGGAATCAGTGAATGGAATGAGACATCATCGAGGATTTTCATCCCAATTGTATTGGCCAGCATGTTTTCAAAGCAAGCTCAAAGCCAGATAAAGACAGAAAATGGTTGGATCAATTTAAATATTATCTGATAAATTGTGGACATTACAATTCTGAATAAAACTGTTTTCCCTATCAGTCCCTTTAATTGTGCTTTGGAAATAAATACAGATGTAATACAGTAATTTCTTAGTTCCATGCCATGCCACCCAATGACATAATCTTTTTGCCACATCACACACAGAAGAGAACTTTACTGATACACAATGTATAAGGTATTTACTATCACCTTGTAATGCACCAGGTTTACCCCTCTTGTAATACACTGTAATTCAAAGTAAAAAATACTAGGAAGTGCATGGTTTCTCACGGCAGTCACTCGTTTGGCATATTTTGTTTAAGTTATCAGCTAAACTGTGCATCAGTAGCACCACCCTAAAGCTGTGGGTCATGGAAAGGAAATACAACTCATCCTGTACACTTGGGCATGCAATATGTCTTTGTGGTAGCCTCTCTGTCACTGATTAAATGCACATTTCTTGAATCTCCATGTACTGTAGTTTTGTTTTAAAAGCAGTCCATGTGCCCCAGTTAATTCAGATCTGACGATCAACCTTAATGTCAGTGGTGCAAAGTCAAATATCAAAAAGAGGAAAATACTTCATAGTAACATTTTACAAGAGCTCATAAAAATATGGACAAAGCTGTCTTCTAAGTGTTGGTTATTCAGACTAATCTGTGAGCTGTTTTGAAACTGCAACATCTATTGAGAAAGTCTTTCTTTTGTGGGTGTTTTTTATTGTTTTTACAACTTGTAGTTTTGTTTTAGCATTTAAAAAATGGAAGTCTAAAGTCTAAAATTATCACCTTCAATACAGCATTTACAATATGATTCACTGTGCATGTCATGTTTCCTACATAAAAACTATATAGGCTGGTTTCACAGACTGATTAGCATTAATTGTGCCTGACTTAACTAGTAGTGATTCATGCTAATCAGGGTCATGAAACCAGGCTTATGTATACTAGGCAGTGAAAAATTATGTATGTATTAATTTCTTATGGTTTACACTGCAAGTTTATTATTGATTGTTTACAGTTATGAATTACAAATTTTAATAAAAAGTGGCCCACTACAAAAGTCTATACACAGATATTTGAAGTATTTCCACAGAACACAGGAACAATAGCAAGTGTCAGCATTATAGATTCTAATCAGGTGCTGTGTGCGTGCGTGCGTGCGTGCGTGAGTGCGTGCTTGTGTGTGTTTTTCCATAGCTTGTCTGAAACCAGCTTGTCTTTAAGAGAACAGTATGGAAATACTTATTCCACAGATATTTTTATTTCAACCTCTTGGTTGCATCTGAATCCCTTCCCGTTATACTGCTTTGTACAGCTGCATATAATCCAAGACATACATGTCACACATCAGAATCTGCCACTACTGCCTGCTACATGGAAAACCCACTTGAGGCATAAAGCAGCATCTAGGTATCCATATAAAAAAAGATTGTTCAGTAGTTGAGGTTCAATATTGTTTTCCATATAAAATGAGGGGCATAGTTGTTGATATCATAACATTGTAACATTGAATCACTGAACTAATTAAACTCTGCTCATTTACTGGCAATACATAATACCAATAAAAGCTCAATATGGTGATGTGTTTGCTTCATTGCATTTTTTTTTTCCTATGCATGAAGTCGTCATGTTTGTATTATGGAATCTGCGTATGTTTTATCAAAAATCTACGATAAAATGTGACCAGCATATATACCAAATTGCTTGCTAAATACTACTTCTCCATATGGTACTAATATATCAAATCATACTGTAGCTTACAGTGCTCCCTTTAGCGTTTTCATTAAAAACATTTTATTCAGCTGGGTTGAACCCTAGCTTAACAAACACCCTTGATTAAGGTTGGATTCGTTACATTTTATTTATTACAGTCCACTGTTATTTTAATTATGACACTTTAAAAGCTTTTTTGGGAAACAGGGTGCCTTATGCCTTCCGTTTTATGTGATTAAATGATGTTATATATTACGGTAATTTGACCAATTAGTATGTCTCTTAATTTCAAAGTTTAATTGTTTTTGAAGCACATTTTAATAATTCCTGGAAAACAATCCAGTACAAGCTATTCTTGTATTTAAAAAAAAACTCCCAGCTAATTAGTACTAGATCAAAGACAGCACATTTTCTTTTACTACATCAACATACATGTGGCTAGCACAGCCTTGTTCAAACATGTGGTTTTATTTATTATATTGGAAAGGTTAAACAGGAAACTTGGATAAAGTACAGAAAGTCATATGCGGAAATGTATTTAGTCTATTGAAAGTCTATATGCCTCTGCATTTAAAGTTATTGTGGGGGTGGGGGGACAGGCTGTATTTTAACATGTTATCTTAGGTAAGGTGTTCTAAATCTATCTCTAATCAGTCTGTGAAACCAGCCCAGGATAAGTTCTAATGAAGGTCTGTGGAACCAGTGGAATGTTTAGATAGAGCAGGATAAGTTCTAATGAAGGTTTGTGGAACCCTTTGTTTCTCAAAGGACATTACTTCTAATCTTGATATGCTTGACAGTTACAAACTCCAGATCTCTGAATGAGAAACGTTTAAAACAGAACACATTTTTTAAGAAAAAAAATCTTTATTGGTTAAAATAGACATGATTATTATTTTTGCTAACATGCAATAAAGCACTGTACAACAGTGGATTAACATGGAATATCAAATGGACTACTTTACAAACAAACGTCATTCACAGAACAGTCCTGTCAATACCTTGCATGTTGCTTTCAAAATAATACTGAAATGCATTGTAAAAGTCAGACATGATTGACCATAGTGAATTTTCAGTCCGGTGTATTGCAAAATAAATTAGTAACATGCATACTATTATCAAAAAAAACCCTTTCGCATCATCATGCATCCTAACCAATGTCTCAGTGCAAACACCATTGTAACTCAAGAACCTCTGACTTTGAGTACCGTTATATTTATACTATAATGAAAAGTTACATTGTTTAAAAAAAGGCTCAAACGAAAATTTCACAAAAGTGTTTGGTAAATGATGAGCTACACTGGCATATATTGTTTATTTTCGACTAAACATTAGTCCAACTCTAAAAGCATTCTTCTAAAATCTCACATTAGTGACACAGTTAGCTTGAGGGAAAGAAAGGAAAATATTTTAAATGGAAAAAAAGGTGTACACAGCAGGAGTTTATTACACTGTGTGTGTGTGTGTGTGTATATATATATATATATATATATATATATATATATATATATATATATATATATATATATATATACAGTGCCTATAGAAAGTCTACACCCCCTTTCAAAATTTTCACCTTTTGTTGCCTTATAGCCTGGAATTAAAATGCATTTTTTTTTTCTTTCATTTATCTACACATCCTACCCTAAAACTTCCAAGTGAAAAAAATATTCTAGAAATTTGTAGAAAATTAATTAAAAATAAAAACTGAAAAACTCTGGATATATTCAGCAGTTCCTGTAGGTTCCCTCTGCTGGGTAGTCCATTTCAAAGCAAAGACTCAACCATGAGCACCAAGGAGCTTTCAAAAGAACTCCGGGACAAAGTTGTTGAAAGATACGAATCAGGGGATGGGTATAAAAAAAATATCAAAGGCCTTGAATATCCCTTGTAGCATGGTCAAGAAGATTATTAAGAAGTGGAAGGTGTATGGCACCATCAAGACCCTGCTTAGATCAGGCAATACCTCCAAACTGGACGGCCAAGCAAAGAGACAGATCAGAGGCTACCAAGAGGCCAATGGCAACTTTGCAAGAGCTACAGACTTTTATGTCCAAAACTGGTCAAAGTGTGCATGTGACAACAATATCCCAAGCACTCCACAAATGTGGCCTGTATTTTACTCAATAAAGCCCACCTTGAATCCTGTTTGAAGTACTAAAATGCAACTTTTTGGCCTAAATGCAAAGCATTATGTTTGGCACAAACACAACACAGCGCATCACCCAAAGAGCACCATCCCTACAAGCATGGTGGTGGCAGCATCATGTTATGGAGATGTTTCTCATCAGCACAGACTGTGTCACATGTCAGGATAGAAGGGAAAATGAATGGAGCAAAGTACAGAAAAGTCCTTGAGGAAAACCTGCTGCATTCTGCAAGAAAGCTGAAACTGGGACAGAAGTTCACCTTTCAGCATGACCACGACCCAAAGCACACAGCCAAAGCTACACTGGAGTGGCTAAGGAACAAAACAGAAAATATCCTTGAGTGGCCCTGTCAGAGCCCCGACCTAAATCCAATCGAAAATTTGCGGCATGACTTGAAGATTGCTTTCCATCA
The DNA here is from genome assembly GCF_017654505.1 of Polyodon spathula. Classification (NCBI taxonomy): domain Eukaryota; kingdom Metazoa; phylum Chordata; class Actinopteri; order Acipenseriformes; family Polyodontidae; genus Polyodon; species Polyodon spathula. The sequence goes on from NC_054539.1 coordinate 51,198,841, forward strand.
ATGCTCCCCAAGGAACTTGACAGAACTTGAACAGTTTTGTAAAGAACAATAGTCAAATATTGTCAAATCTAGGTGTGCAAAGTTGGTAAAGACCAATTCCCAACAGACTCACAGCTGTAATTGCTGCCAAAGGTGCTTCCACCAAGTATTAACTCAAAGGGAGTGGAGACTTATCCAATTATGATCTTTCAGTTTTGTATTTTTAATATATAACCTATTTCTCAATAAAAACTTTTTTCCCCCTTAACAGTGTGGAATATGATGTGTAGATAAGTGGAAAAATCCTCATTTAAATGCATGAAACTCTGAGGCACTGATACAAAATATGCCCACTGTTCCACAAAACCCAAGACAACAAACAAATACTAATACTATCCCACATAAATTCAAAGTTTATCAGGAAATGACAGACGTCTATAATTTAAATTTAAAAAAAAAAAAAAACTAATAAACAATATTGTTTAAACAGGGAACACTAAGTAATAAATATGGTGACTGTGTTTATTGAAATCATATATATTATTAATATGATAATGACCTAAATTAGTAGTCATTCATTGTCTAGTGGTGGATGTCCTGCATTATTAAACTAATAAATAAATATTTTAACGCAAACCCATTTTTTTTACATCATATAGTTAGAAACTTGAAAAGAATAAAGGTCATTATGCAGGGTTTTAGAAAGAGATTATGGGAGTCAAAATGCAGGTGTTGCTTTAAACCATTACAATACTTTGTAATAGATACATTGAGCAATGTGACATCAAAGTGCAAAATATCAAAATGGAATGTACTTGTGTGGGCATAAAAACAAAATCTCTCTTTCTCTTTCTCTCTCTCTCATGAAACATATCACCAAGGCTAAAAAATACCAGAAACACATGAATGTGTTTGTTTGCACTGTACTCACTGTCCCCTGCTAGCTATCTGTATCATGAACTTGCTAGCCCCTAGTTTTGATGTCATCATTAATGGATAGTACCTCCAACAATGTAAGTATATTATGTCTCTGGGTTTAGTAGAGTTCCTACTGGAAACTGTGAAATGGAAAGTACCACCCCTTTAGAATCTTAATGCCTGTATCCTCTAAAGTGTTAATAGGGCTAGACCTCAAGGTCGTCTGGTCGAGCTCTGCTGCTGACTTGGCTGCTGGCTCTACTCAAGGGCCTGGGGTCCATGAGAGCTAGAGGATGGAGTTCATGTCCAGGTGCTACTTTCTTATTATCATGGGCATCATCAGGGAAGTCAAACGGTTGTGCGTGAGAGTTGGAGATGGTGCTGCCAGTCTGACCTAGGCGGTTCTGTTCGGTGCTGTAATTGGCCCAATTCTGCTCAGTGGCTTGCTTGTTGTAGTTACGGCATGAGTTGGTCCTGTCCCCAGTGGCAAGCTTGTACCCAGGAGGAGACATGGGAGACAAGGGGGCCGTGGGAGAGGTGCAGCCATTGTAGAAGGCATACTTTGGAGAGGCACAATCCTTAGATGTTGGGCTCATTGCACCACCAGATGAGAAAGGAACTCCTTTTCCCTTCAGACGATCCTTAACGCTTTTGAAAAAGACATAGAATAACTCAATCACATTCAACACTAAGGACACTAAGGACACCACCAGCATGAAGATAATAAAGATGGTTTTCTCAGTAGGACGAGAGAGGAAACAGTCTACTTGGTGTGGGCATGGATCCCTCCTGCAGGTATATACAGCCTCCAGACTAAACCCATAAATGTACCACTGTATCAACAGGAAACCAACTTCAAAGAACGATTTAAAGATAATGCTCACAACGTAGGTGCGCATGAGAGCACCCTTCATTTTTACCTTCCCATGCTCCTGCAAACCATATTTAAACTTCTTGATTTCAATCTGCTTGAGAGGCAGGTCCACATCACCACCGTCATTCTGGATCGCTTTCAGTTCCACCTCTTTTTTATTCAATTTTTCCTCTTTCCGCATTAGGTAGAAAATGTGAGCAAGGTAAACTAGTGTTGGGGTTGAGACAAATATAATCTGCAAGACCCAAAAGCGCACATGGGAAATGGGAAATGATTTGTCGTAGCACACATTCTCACAACCTGGTTGCTGAGTGTTGCACTTGAAAGCAGACTGTTCATCCCCCCAGGCTGACTCAACTGCCGTCCCCAGGACCAGGATTCGAAAGATGAAAAGAACCGAAAGCCAAACCTTTCCTCCTGCAGTTGAGTAGGCCTGGACTTTATCAAGAAGTCTTCCTAGAGCATTCCAGTCACCCATTTTGACTGAATGCTACCTGTAAAAGAACAAGCAGTAAAATAAAACATGATTAAGAAAAAATTGCTGAGCAGACTGCTATGTTTAGATAGGAGCTATGGATATCTAGAGTGAACTGGCTGACATTCTTAAAATAATAGTGCAATTGCAATATCGGACTATTACAGAGCTTTAAAAGGGTAGTGGTTTAACACTGTGTTTTTACACATCACTCCTTATTTGGTGGATATTGGTGGAACATAATATCCAGGAAAAAAACAAATAAGTACTTTGGAATAAATATGCATAATAGGTTTATAGCTTTAATTTTTAGCTGAATTGTGAAAATATACATTATTTAAGGGTACTTAAGCAATAATACACAACAATAATACATCACCACGTCAAGACAAAGTCAATGGCCTTCAACCACCCAAGCAGTGGTGATGTCTCATGATACCACACAGACCCTGGAGTGTATTATTGCTATTATTAAATGAGTGTGTTGTATGTAAATAAAAAAATACTTCATCATTTTGTTTTGGTGTAACCTTCCACTCAGAGAAAAAGTAATTCCACAGTAATGAAAATTGTTAGCTTAACAATAAAACATTTGATTTTAAACCGTGTTGCATATTTTCTTTTATGGAGCGTTGATAATAGTTTCTTGTTTAGGCTTTGTAGATATTGAACTGGATGTTGCCATTCGTTATTTCAACATTAGACGGAATAGATGGAGCTGCCGCCGCTGCTGTTGTTGACATTTTGTTTTTTTTTAAATCAATGTCTATGTTCTTTTCAGTTATCCAGTCACAGAAAACTTTCATAGCCCATTTTGTCTGGTGTGCACAAGTGGCATGCACAAGGGGGGACAAGCAGGGGCACATGTCACCCCCCAATAATCATCTCCAAAATGTACGGACATCAAAGGGTCAGCGGCCATCTGATAGTGAACAGCCAGAACCCTCCTTAATGGCCAGTTCAACCGAGGAAAATCAAAACCAAAAGGAAGTGCAGCAACTAGTAGTTCTAGCAGCAACACTGGCATGGGAACCAAAGACTTGATTGCAACAGGTGCAGATTCATTTTCTCAAAGTGAGTATGCTAATTATCCTGATCACAGGCTGCCCTTTTCGGATAACGAAATAGAGCTTTGGATTATTGTAAATTCAGGTCCACATCAGCCTGTGCTAAATAGGTACCCCCAACAAATGTTTGGAAATAAGTTACTCTCATGGTATAAAACATCAGAAGTCACCTCCTGGCTGGAATCGACAAGATGTTTTGTTTTGCATGCAGATTGTTTGCAAGTAAATTAACCACCACTGGTTGTAACTGGATGTTGCAACTGGAAAAAAAGATCCTAAAAAATTAAAGAACACGCAAAATCTAGCCAGCACAGAACTGCAGTTGAACGTATCAGATATTTTAAATGTGAAAAGTTACATGTTGATTTGATGTTAAGCGAAGCAATACAAGCACAGCGCCATACTGAAAATGAGAAAAACAGGGAGTGTATTACATGTCTGCTAGATCTGTGTTGTACACTGGAAATATATTACATGTCTGCTAGATCTGTGTCATACACTGGGAGTATATTACATGTCTGATAGATCTGTGTTGTACACTGGAAGTATATTACATGTCTGCTAGATCTGTGTCATACACTGGGAGTATATTACATGTCTGCTAGATCTGTGTCATACACTGGAAGTATATTACATGTCTGCTAGATCTGTGTCATACACTGGGAGTATATTACATGTCTGCTAGATCTGTGTCGTACACTGGGGAAGCTTGGTTTACCATTTCGGTGACACAGTGAATATGAAACTTCTGATAATAGAGGGTTATTGTTGGAGACTGTTGATTATCTTAATCGTTGGGATCCCCTTATACAAGAAAGAATTACTTGTGTGCAGAAAAATGCTACCTACTTATCAAATCTGCCTTCACTACTGTTATGCAGAATAAGATCAGAAATGAATTAGCCACTGCCACATATTTCAGTGTGATGCTGGATGAAACTCACGATTTTGCTGGTAGGGAGCAAGTAATGGTTGCTTTTCAATAAAGCAAGTACAACAGCTGAACAACTTTTTCATATTTTAGAGAAAACGCTGGTTACCAAGAACTTGAACAAGCTAAGAGGACAGTGTTATGATGGGGCAAAAAATGTAAGCGGACATGTATCAGGTTTACATACTCTTGTTCAGAGCAACCACGTGCTGTTTACACACATTGCTATGCGCACTGTCTAAATTTGGTTGTGGTTGACACTGTGAGCTCTAATATGAGGTCAGACTTGTCCAGAACCTGTATACATTCATCCATACCAGCATTCATGGCAGCACTGTCTTTAAAAGGACACCAAGACCCAGGCAGAAGGAATCTCAAGTGTGAGTGGTAGTGAATACAGAGGTCGGGAAAGACGTCTTCAGGCTTTTCAAGAAGTGCGTTCGTATTCATCCTGCCAGGCTCTGGATGACATAGATTAACTGTTTTCTGTTATTTGAGAAACCTTACAGAATATTCAGCAGAAATCCACAAAAGCAAGTGTGTCAGCAGAAATCTTAAATGTAAGCGTGGTTTTGGGCTGCTTTAAAAAACACAATTTGGCTACTTAATCAAAGTAAACTTAAAGTATTAAAGTAAACTTTAGTACTGTAGTTTGTAATAGAATTTTCTAATGTTTGCAGAGTCAAGTCACACATGTCTCCTGATGCAATGGCATCAGGAGACATGTGTGACTTGACTCTGCAAACATTTTAAATACATGGGAGAAGGAGACTCTGAATCATGTACCATCAGTAGCGGCACGCAGGGAATCTGGTTTCTAATGCCTATTCAATGGCATGGTACAGAAAGACTACTTTGATTTTCACACGGAAAAGAGATCGCTTCATCGGTGTGCCTGCATCGAAATTATTCTTAATTTGATTCTTAAGATAATTCTTAAGTCAAGGTTCTGCTTACTGAAAAAAGTACAACAGCACTGTTCCGGCTTGACTACACCACTGGACTCATGTCATTTTTAAATATGTATATAGAGACTAAAATTAAAAGTAGACTGTGACAGAAATACAATGACTCTCGGTTGTAAATCTCCCTCCCGACCTGTGACGGCGCTAGGCAGCGAGAACAGAGTTCTTTGGACGGGCTGGTCTGACAGTTCTTTCCCATGGTTTAAGGGAAGTCGGCCAGCCAGGAAGGAGACGTACTCCGTTGCAAGATCGCATTGACCCGGAAGGGAAACGACATGGCAGCCGCAGATTGGAGAGGCGGTTGCACTCGTTTACCAAGGGGTCATGTGTGACAGCATAAAAGGGGACGGAGAATCGTAATCTGTTCCTTACCTTTGGTTTGTGCATATGAACTGAGAAGGATTGTGAGAGACCCACTTGCATGAGAAAGCAGTATCGTGAGTGCTTTTTGTTTGTTTGTCTGTGTATAATTGCCTTGCTTGTTACACGATGATTCTAGAGCTGTCGCCGAGGGCCAGCTCTAAAGCCGGAATAGCACCATTACTGTCACAACTTTAACCTGTACCATCCACCATGAGCACTACTGCACTCACCCAGGACTGGTGACAGTGTGTGTATAACCGTAGGACAGACACGTTGTTGGATTATTATTATTGTTGGGTCTGCAAACCCATTATTGTTTATTATTGTTGTTATCGGTCACCAGACCTGGATACAAAAAAACTAAACAATAAAAACATTATTTTCCAAACCAGATTAAACTTCTCTGTCTGTTTCATCACCCCTGCACCTGCATCCACTTAGCCACTTTGTCACATAGACCCATTTAAAATCATCGTATAAATCATTCGCCCTTTTCCATACACTACATGCGTAATAACAGTACAGTAATAGTAGTAAGTAGGGGTCAACCTAAATCACGATTTCACGGAAATCGGGAAATTGAGGGATCACCGGGAAATTCACCTCTTTTGGGGGCCAATGCATACCAAACAAATACGGAGAGAAAAAAAAAAAGAAACCTTCTTTAAATGACTTATTGCACAACGCAAGTGATGCAAACTACGTATCTTCTTTCTGTAGATAGGCTTTTTTAATTCCTTAAGTCATAAGTCCACACCAGACAGAGAATGTCGGCAGCAACAGCTGGGTGATGCGACCCTTGTGGCCAATATTGTTCTGCAGTGGAGCCACCAGATCTGTTCTGTCCTCCAGCACTATAGGTCTGGTGGCATCGCTGTGGATCTGCAGTGTGAAAAATGACAGATTGGCAGGAGCACGTTTCAGAGGACGCGTGCTCCAGCCGTCGTTTCCCGAGACAGCAGGGGGGTTGCGAGCGGTGAGCCGAGGATACATATAATAATTGGGCTTACTAAATTGGGGAGAAAACCAGCAAAAAAAATTGGCAAAGACTAAATTTATATTAAAAAAAATCTTAATTTTATTCCATAACCTACCCGTGAAAAATATGTAAAATGCCAATCAGTTTCCAGATCTAGCTGGCATCTATTTTGTACATGTCCAGATAAATTATAGTAAGAAAGAGTAAGACCCCAATAAATAAATATGTTAGCAATAATAATAATAATAATAATAATAATAATAATAATAATAATAATAATAATAATAATAATAATAATGTTTTCTCTATGTGTATGTCGTTTTTCTATTCTAATTATGTTAGGGACTATTTTCCTCAGCAGAATGTTAAAAAGGAGGTGTCTTCCAATTCACCGCTTTATAGCGAAATATCAGTAGTTCATGGTAAATATAGGTTTTAATTTAAATTTTTTTTTTTTTTTTAAGGAGAAAATAAATAAATCGTTTTCTAATAGCGATAGAGCCCTTTCGATGCGGGCTTGACTTTCGTTAGCTCTCTCACCTTCGGCTTGGGACACATAACTCCAGTCGCAGTCATCTACCACACTGTAGAGTCCGCACCACACTGCTCTATCGCTTAAAGTAGTGCAAAATTCAGCAAGGCAGCAACACATTCATACATTTATTTCTATTGGAGGATTGTAACATGCACTCGAGATTTAAAACGAGATTATGATTACTAGAGGCGGGAGATTGTTCTTGCTCTCGAGGTTTAAAACTGTATTACAATCCATCATAGGGTGTAGTTCCACAGTCATGGAATTTAAAACTGAATTAAAAATTGTGTGAAAATGTAAAAAAAAAAAAAAAAGTGTAATGCCTAAACACACAGAAACACTGGAAGAATATGGCCGTGACCATAAGGATTTCGTTGTGGTCAAGACAGCAGAGGAAAGAGAAGGTACGTGTGCGCAAGTACTGTCAAGATAATACATATTGTGACAGAAAAAAAACACCCATGATTTTGGGAAAGTAACCGAAAACAGTAATTCCATACAGTATATAAAAAAAGTGAAAGCCCCGGGAAATAAATAAATAAATAAAGATTTACATGCTACTCTAAAACAAGCTAAAAAAATAAATGTAAAAAAGCACTGAAACACAAAATTAATAAAAACAGAAAAACTGAAGCCCTGATTATAATATTACTATATTAAAAATTAATGATGGAAGCGAGATACTGCGGGTCAATATTTCAATAAAACTAGATTACATAGTAGGCCTAATTCCAATATTTTTCTAATAGTTAAAAAAAAATAACATAATTCTATGACGTTGGGAGCTTGTTAACTTGCGTTCACGTTGGCTGCGTTCCTACATTCAATGCTGAGGAACAACAACTCTCAAAATCGTTCCTAAACTCACAGTTGACAGCTAGTGACGAGCAGCGTTGTCTCAACGCTGATTGAACGAACTCACGAACTCAGAGCTGACTAAACCCACAACCGCTAACAAGCTGCTATATAAACATTATGAATGGGATTTAAATGTAGATACTCATATCGCAATCCGCCTTCAAAACGATTATTATTAACACACACATATTAAGAAGTGGATCAACGCTTTGGACAAATCCTTTATCAGTGCAGTTTAACAATATGACATTATAACTGTTATTTATTTTGTATTTGTTTTTCTCTGTGAAACATCCTAAAGTTTATGCAATCATTTATAATTCGTTTTTAAAAGGGATGATCTAACACACCTCAATTTTATCAACGTATGAACACAGCTACGTTTTAATACTGTCTTTAATACTGTAGTGATAAAATGTGAATGTATACTGCTCCCACACTGCAACATAAAAACCGTTTTATTTAAATTTACAAATAGATTCTAATTGACTTATTTGCACTTCGATTCCATTCAATGAAAATCTCATGGTCTCCACTCGATTACGGAGGGGATGACTACACCTACGTACTGTCTTCCACTCAGACTAGAAGGGACTATAAGCCAAAGCTTTCTGGTTTAATTAAATATAATTTTTTTTACTGTTTTTCATGATAGCTGGCTCTGTTTTAAGCCATTATTTAATTCCACTATTTAAAGTTTGAGAACTTCAAAGTAGATCATGTTGTACAAGAAGTATGTCCTCCAGATGTGAGCAGTAGACTACATTTTAATTTGTAGTTTGTAGCTTGTTCATGAAATTTGAAATTGAAATTTTTCAATACGATTATTTTAAAATATGTTGTTTAACATCCACGTGTAGGACATTGAGATGTATTCATAATACAAAACAATGTGGAAAGATATAAACAAGATAGTTTAACTTTACAGTTTGCAAGTTAACTGCACGTGAAAAGCCACCACATGTATTTATATTTGAATAAAGCAAGATCTCATTCTTTTGTCATATGTAAAACGTCTGACAAAATAATAAAAAAAAAAAACTGATAATAAAAAAACGAAGTGAAATTTGTGTTTAAAACTTTCTTTTTTTTTAAAGAAAAAATCTGAATGAAATAATACGTTTTTTTAACAGACGGGTATATATGTTTTTGTTTGTTTATTTGTTTTTAATAACAACAAAACCATGTATAAAATAATTTAAATATAAATAGGTCTACGGTATAGTAAAGATTCCAACAAGAAAATATGTCATAGCATACTGGTGTACTATGACTGACTTTTGAGCCGACTCACTGTCTGAAAAGGTTTTGAAGACATAACGTAATTCATAACTGAAACGTTTTTAAATTGTGTAGACTTACCTAACAAGTTTCAGCAAAATCAATCAAAAGCCCCGGAGGACCGCAGATAATTTGTTTTGAAAAGTTTTGACAGTATCTTCTTAAAATCCACGTTGGATCCAAGGTGGTAACCGTAGCTTGTCAAACTTCCCCTACTTATACTAGCTCTCTACTTGGGGGTTTTAAAAACGTTTGCAGTCACCTGACTCCTGACGTAAGAATATTTTTGGACCTCTCACAAAACTGACCAAAAAGTTTAATTATACCCTTCTTCCTTCTATTTTTCTTTTTTTAAGCAATCCACAGTGTAATGGTAATGATCCATAGAATAGATATAGCCTATCAATAAAGAACCCAAATGACAGTGAATGAGAAACCTACGTGATATAACATGATTTTTTAAATGCATTTTATTTTAGTATAATATTGCAACCATTAAGTCCATGAATATTTACTCCTGTCTTTCTTTAGTACAATTTTACTATACAGTCTGAAAATACTAAAGAAGCAACAATTCTAAACACATTTTAAACCATGTATCAATTGGGAAACTCTGGGCTAATACTGTGATGAATGCATAGCAAAGCGATTTGAAACTTGATTAAAGCATAGCGCACGAATAAAGCACGGTAAGTCACAAATGTAGATGATAAAGCTTTACCTAAAACCATGGTAAAGCACAGACAATTCATAGAAACATGGGAAAGCCCAAACCAAGTTGAATTCCTCCAGTAACGTGCCATAGCTGCCTTAACTCTTATGAGGAGTGAACTAAAGTGAATAAAAGGGTCTTTACAAGTGAATACAATACTGTAATAGGTGTTGGGACTAATTCCTCTTATTATTAATTCTTCTTATTATTTGAACGAATTGTTCTTTATCTCAACTAACATTTTTATTTGATACAATCACTGCCTTTAAAGACTGTAAAAGGCTGTGGCATTCAAACCTGAATATAAAATGCGTTGCCTGTGTTTATAGCGCCATCTTATGTATATCAATATACTGCCTGCAAACAGATATGCAGTGAATTACAAATAAATAAATAAAAACACTGAGGGATACAATTAATTAATTTTCATTATACTATATGAAATGTAGTAGATATAAACATCTAAGAAAAATGCCAGCTTTGTAAAGCGTTATTAATAAGGGAACACTGAGAGCTTATTGATGCTAAAAATGGGACAAATGGATTACACTGTGGAAAAATGCTTTAACAGTTTTCTTGCCTGTGGTTGCACAGCAAAAAGGAAGCCAGAGTGAACCCTAGTTCTACCCAGACCTATTGTAATATTTTCATTCAAGGCTTTGTCTGAGTTAATATCATCTCTACAATTAAAACTGCCAAGAGCACACTGAAGTTGTTAAATGCCAAACCAGAGTAATTTGTATAGTTCTTTGTAAATTGGCCCTGATCATTGCTTACACAATGAAATGCTTTTTATAGTTGTCTTTTCTTGAAAGTCAAACAACTTAGTATATTAATACAATATATTTCCTTGTCAAAACACAGTACTGTGTTAAAACTTTGACTTTGCTTTCTAAGAAAATACAAATAGCAGGGAAACAAGTTATCAACGGTAGTTTTACAGTATGCACTTTTGGGTATTTGTAAGATAGAGGAATATTTTCTTGCAAACAATAATGGGGTGATGAAACCCTTTTTTAATATGAAGGACCTCAGTTAAATTGGAACTCTAACTACAGATAACACGATCCTAAACTGGAGCTGCATAGACAGCTGCCTTATCAAAACGTGTGTTTTGATATTTATTTAATTTGGGTTTGTTAATCTATATGGACACTTTACCACAGAATGTGTCTCAATGTGACAGAACTGTCACAGTTGGCATATTACACTTACACGTCCAGGTATGTAAATACTAACTTTGTGTCATTGTATTCTAAATTTCACTATAATTTTAGCTGAGGAATTTTTTTTTTTTTTCTGTGAGATAAGCGTATGTGTATTTTGAAACCGTCCATGTTTATATAGTAACTAAATACATAACAGTCTGTCTAGCTGCAACCATGTATTCATGTATATTTTACCTTGTGTGACAGAGTATTGACAGACCCAGAATGACACTGTCTTACGCTTACAAACATGAAAGGGTTATAGCATATAACACCGACACACATATGTGAAGAATTACTTAAAATGACATGTCACGTAAAACACAAATAATTATTAACTTAAATATTAAGGATGATAATTAAACCCAATTACTAATGTGCCCAACATGCTTAAACAAGCTAAATCCTACTAATACCAGTCTGAAAACAAGCATGTCCTCCACCTAAAAGTATATTGTACTTTTAAAAATAAAATTTCTACCCCTTATTATCCTCAGTACCATTATTACAATACTATTAAACTATTGAATTTGAAAATTGTATTTTAAATGGCTGGGATGTATACATTTAAAACAGAAGACCACATATTTCTATGGGAGCTGGTTTTGCATTTTTGAATGGACATCTTACACTGAAAAAGAAAAGCAAAACCCATTTTCAGCAATTATGGGGTTTATAGACAACTTCTTAAATAGGCTTTGCTGCATGTAATAATTTACTTTCTGTAAAGTTATTGGCCTTGGTATTTAAATCTTTCAAGAGGCAGTTATGTTAGAAAAGTTCAGAGTACATTTGCACAATGCTTTTCCTCATACTTACATTATGCATTTACTGTGCTTCATAATGACAGTCATGTACTATGACCATACTTCTCTTTGATTTACCATGTGAGTGTCCGTGCTTTACTACACTTTGCTATACTTGCACTGTGGCAAAAAGCGTGTTTGTGAGATTAAGAGAGGTCATTTCTCAAAGAACCATGATGCATGGCAAGTAGTTTTTGAAAAATCATGATACTAAAAATGGGGTATGATATAAAACAGGTTCATCTGTACTTTAGAATCAATATTGCAAATACAGGGAATCATGGCAGCCCCCTTGCGGTATTAATATTAAAATGAAGTTTCGCTCTGTCTCAGCCCTTGATACAACCCTGCTAAGGAGGCTTCGCCGGCCAGACAACACATGCTGCCATTTACCGATCACTGATATAGACCTTTCTTTTTTTTTTTTTTTTTTTTTTTACTATCGTTAATAAAAATACGTATTTTGTTTTTCAAATACAAGATACATTTGAAATTCAATATATTGAATAATTTAAATACAGAAAATAGTATTGTATAGTAATATTATTAAAGGAGGCTGTGTGGTCCAGTGGTTAAAGAAACAGGCTTATAACCAAGAGGTCCCTGGTTCAATATTCCTTTGACAGACAAGGACCAATCAAAACGCGAGACTTCCCAAAAGACGGGCCTGTGTCATGCCTGATGAATTGTTAAGTACTTAATGCATCAGTATAGTTCCAGTCATGAACCATACAGTCATGTAGTTACAAAACAAATACAATTTAAATTGAAGCAATAATCAGACTAAAAGTACTTCCCTTAGTTCTTTATCCAGTCTGCAAATTATCAAGTAATCAGTCACTGATTCTTATGCATTGTTTGTAATTAGAGTCCATTACATCAGCCTGCATTCAGCACAATATATCCACTAAAAACTCTTCAGGGCTTCAGGGCATCAGATTATTAGGGTTAGGTATTCGGTTAGGGTTAGGTTTTAGGGCTGGGTTGCTTAAGGTTAGGGTTGGGGTTCGGTTAGGGTCAGGGTGGGTTGATGTCTGAGTGTGCCGAGCTTGGAAAGGTGGGAGTGCTTGGCAAATTTCCTAGAATCATCTGATGCCCTGAGGACACTTTCTAATGGACATTCCTTTCCACTGTAGCTTGCTCCACAGTCTGTCTTCCTGCTGTTCTCCGGGGCACTTCCTCCCAAATATCTCTCCTTTCCTGTTCCTGGTAGTGATGAGACTGAAGTCTCAGCTGATTCGACCCCAGATGAACCAATTGAAGCAAACAGTGTTACGAAGCAAAGGTTCATGTGGTTCATTTGAGCCGCTAGGTTTTTTGTACCCAATAGGTACTCTTTGTCAACAGAGCTCACAGTGTGGTGTTTCAGTCAAGCTGAAAGAAACTTTTTTTTTTTTAAATCAAGATGCTGCTTTTTGTTTTATATTTTAGCCATTTATATATTTTTTTTCAAATTAACAACAAACAAAAAAGTATTTAGTGTGTACAAACAGAGCTCTTTATGATATTGGTAAAAAAAAAAATATTAATGGTACACAATTTATTTAAAAATGGAAATGGGAGGGATTTTAACCCACTATTTTCCACTTTATAGTTACAGCTATACTACATGCGCCACCGAAGAATTTGCTTATAAGCATGAATCTAAATATCCTACTTCTCCCACCATCTTACACGCTATGGTTGCTGAAGTCTTAATAAATTATGCTGTCTTATTTCAAGCAACAAGAGCTTGTTTTTATATTTCTAGTATGATTATTTAAGAAGGTTTTATTGGTTAATCACAGGTGTGGTTGATATGTAAAATAAATATTACAATTTCAATAAAAGCAACGGCCGAGCTCTGTCTTTAGAAAAAGCACAGAAATGTTTCTTTACACTGAAATGATAGATTCCCAGTTAAGAGAAAATTAAAAATGAAATTGCTTGATGTCATATGTCAAAAGTGTATGAAATGTCACTCTATAACACATTGCCTTCTCTGAGCATTAGTGCAATTGTCCACTTTACTAAATGCCTTCTCTCTGGAGATAGGTGCCTGTCTTTACTCTCAATGTATTGCGTTGTGCAGATCTACCAAGAGATGGCACTAAAGAGCATGAAGCGTTTCATGTGCTTCAGCTCAATTAATCTTTTTGAGAACCAAATGATTCAGAGGGGCTGCGTTGTTTTATTCATCCGTGCATTAGATTAGCTTTTCGTAGGGAAAGAGTATTGAGAGATCGCCAAGATCCTTTGCATCATTCAGATATTTTGTATTTGAGCGCTATAAATTTGGTCGGCAAGGTATCATTTACCTAATAAATCTACTTGAGCCGTACATTGCCCATACCACCCGGCGCAGCCGTGCGTTGACAGTAACACAGACTATATGCATAGGGTAGCACTTTTTTGCTAATGGCGCATTCCTATACTCAGTTGGCGATGCTGAAAATATCGGCAAAGCTGCTGCATGCCATGCAGTCGGAAGGGTCTACCTCGCCCTAAAGAGATTTCTTAATGTGTTCATCACATTTACGGGACATACATGGGGAAACGCCATCAAAGAGGGCTTCTATGCAGTTGCAGGTAATTTACTAGGTTACATGCAATTTAATGAATAGGTTATCCCATCGGTATTGTTTATTCATAAGGCTACATTATTATGCAGATTTTCCCAACGTCATTGGTGCTGCGGACTGCCGTCAGATCCCCATCAAGGCACCCTTAGGACCAAATGAGGCGGATTTTGTGAACAGGAAATTATGACGTTATCACTTACATGAAATTAAAAATGAGCTACAATTCAGCAACTGATGCAAATAATCCAACATTTTAATGACAATTATACAATGCCAGTGCTAGACAGTAGATGTCAGACTTTGGATAACACAGTGTAACAAATTATTATTTTATTTTTTTGGTTCCTGGGTAGTAAGTGTTATTTCCTAATTGCTTATGCCTCAAAAGTATAGAAAATGGCTATTATTCCCCACAAACTTTGCTTTTGTGACCAGGACAGTGATATTTTGAAATTTACCTATTTTCCAGAACATTCCAGATAGATTCAGTGCTGAGTAAACTTGGAGTAACTTCTAGAACTTTACAGTAATATAAATAGTATAAATACAGGAGCCTTAAGCCCACCAGTTCAGTTTATTTCCAGCTGCCTAAGTGGATACATATCTGCATTTTTCTGAGATGGCATCAAGAGGCTGCAATGGTGGCATTCCTGATGGGTCTCCAGGCGGTTTTACCAAGTTTCCCTGCTATCTTTGCCTTTGGGACAGCAGGGATACCAAGGCACACTACCACAGGTGGGACTGGCCACAGCGGACCGAGTTCTCTGTGGGGAGGAACAACGTCAAGTGGGAGCCACTGGTGGACCACCAGAAGGTGCTGATGCCACCACTGCACATCAAATTGGGCCTTATGAAACAATTTGTCAGAGCTCTAGATAAGGAGCCTTCAAGTACCTTCAAGACTTCTTTCCTAAGATGTCTGAGGCAAAGGTCAAAGCAGGTGTCTTCGTCGGACCACAGATAAAGAAGATCCTGGCGTGCAATGAATTCCCCAAGAAGCTCACTAGTAAGGAGAAAGCGGCTTGGAACAGCTTTGTCGCAGTGGTTCGGGGCTTCCTGGGCAATCACAAGGCCGAAAACTATGTGGAGCTGGTTGAGACTCTGGTGAAGAACTACGGCACAATGGGCTGTAGGATGTCCCTCAAAGTCCATATCCTTGATGTTCATCTTGGTAAATTCAAGGAGAACATGGGACCGTACTTGGAGGAGCAAGGCGAATGCTTCCACCAGGATATACTGGACTTTGAACGCCGCTACCAAGGACAATATAACGAGAACATGATGGAAGACTACATTTGGGAGCTGATTCGTGAAAGTGATTTACAGTATAATCGTAAATCTCGAAAAACTACTCACTTCTAAATCTTTTGTAGTCATTTTTGTATTACTTTAGTATAAATACATGTTAATTTGGATTCATGTTGTTTTTTTCTGACTTTATGTGAACGAAAAGACACAAATTCGCCCGTTTTCTCATTGGAAATAGGTACATTTCAAAATATCACTGTCCTGGTCACAAAAGCAAAGTTTGTGGGGAATAATAGCCATTTTCTATACTTTTGAGGCATAAGCAATTAGGAAATAACACTTACTACCCAGGCACAAAAATTGTGTTACATAGTGTAATACTGTACATCATCCATGACTTGACCTCAGTTATTCTCAATTGATCGGTGACAGATCCTGCGACATGACTGTCACATGTGCGGTGCACCACAAATTAAAAAAAAAATGTTAGGCATTTAGTTTATCTGCAATTTTTTCCATGATTCCTCTCTGGACTTGGCAGCAGCAATACTGCATTTAGTTGTGATAATGGTTTTATATGCCTCAAAACTTTCCATTATAATCCCTTGCTCAGTCAGGCTGAAAAAAAGTTGCTCTCTCTTTCAACGTCATCTTTCGTGAAGATCATTGTTCAGTGCTCTGCGATTCTCCCTTTGAGGTAGCACGAGCACGCGCAATTACCTGGATTTCTTAAGTCGGAATCGAGTTAACGAGACACTTTTAGCCTGTATTCGCCTTCGAGGAACGGAGATAGCCTGACTTCAATTATCTGGTTAATCGAATCTGGCTAACCTCTGATTAGCCTGAATTAGTTAAACCAGCTACGAGGAACAGGGCCCTGGTCCACCTGTTGAGCAGACCCTACTCAAATTTAAACCACTCACCCATAAAAGCGGTGTGTGGGTCCAATAATAATAATAATAATAATAATAAACTATTTTTTTAAAAGCTACACGCTGCCCCGGTCGTGTGTCTGTTTTCTCCTCTGCTATTCCAGTTTAAAAAGAAAAAAAAAGAAAAAAAGAAAGCGACATGTGATTCTCCATTGCTCTGCCGGGCCCCGCTGTTGAGTTGAATCCGCCGGCTTGTTTCAGCCCGCCTACTTGGTGCACTGATAAAAGCAAAACTAAACAAAATCAGTTACCCGCCTTGCCGTGGTGACTTTTATTTTACCGTCACAGTTTGCTGTGGTTTGAGTGTGTATTTTTTTTTCTTTAATGCCTTGCAGCTTAAAAATAAATAAATAAAAAATAATACAAGCATGATTCCTCCACTGGGACCCAGCTCTGATGCGCCCCACTGTTGAGTTGAATCGTGGTGAATGTGTTTCTCCTGTGTGTCTGTCTGCTATCTCTCCTGGATGCACTCGCATCCAGTTCAAGACTTGTACTCGCCTTGACCAGACTGCATCCAGCTACCTTCAGACCCTCATCTCTCCCTACATCCACACACGACCTCTCCGGTCCGCCTGCAGTAGTACCTCCACTACACTCCCCTGCCTCCAGAGCCCGCTTCTTCTCCACCCTCGCCCCACAGTGGTGGAACGACCATCCTACAGATGTCAGGATTGCCCAGTCCCTGACCACCTTCCGGCACCTCCTCAAGACAAATCTCTTCAAACAACACCTGTAAAACTCATCTCTTCCATTCTATACAATATAGCACTCTGCCATTAATGTACTTTAACTTGCACTTATCTACTCCCCTTTACTGTATTTAATCCTGCACTTAACCCAATCTGTAATATCTTGTATTTCACTTGCACTCGTATCTAACCCTGATGTTACTATCAAAACTGTTATCTGCTCTTGAACTGCCCTGATATCAAATCGTACTGTGTTTTGTATTTGCTCATATTCAGACTGACGTCATTGTATTTGGTATCTTGCTCTTAATTGTACTGTAATTCTTGATATGTATTTTTTGTATATAGTCATATTCATTAATTGCGCAATGAAAATATTGTTTCCTGAATTAATTGTATATGCTAGGTTTCAAATCGATCTTCTAAGTCAGTGGTGCACAATTCAGGCCATGGAAGGCCGGTGTTCCTCCTCGTTTTTTGTTCTAACCATACCCTAAATTAGTTAATTGGATCAATTAAGCTTCTAATAAGGTCCATTAAAGTACTTTAGGGTGCAGTTGGAATAAAAACCTGCAGGGACACCGGCCCTCCAGGACCGAGTTGTGCACCAATGTTCTAAGTCAATGCATAAGACATTTTAAAAAGACGATCTTATATAGAAAACGTAAGCTGTTTACTTAAAACAAAACAAACAAACAAAAAACTACAAAATGTCATAACTGCTCTACGGTTACTGACTCAGGTATATGATTGTATAGTTCGGTCTAAATCACCAACATCTGGAAACGGATTGGCCCATTCATTGTGTCCCTGGAAACAAACCCAGAAACGAAATGCCCTCAGGGAAGGAATGTTTTAATCGATTTACATTGGTAATGAATTGTGGTAATCGCCGCTATTTTACATTTAGAATACTATTCTATCATACGAGCACTATAAAAACTTTTTTTTTCTTTTTGAAATAACTATTTTAGGCAGCTCATCTGGCAAAGTAGATGGCAATTAGCCGGCCACCGGCTGGAAATGAGAAGACTGGAAACGTTTACTTTTCCATATTTATTGCTGAAGTTGTCGTATCTGCTTTATATACTGTCATCTTATCAATCCTTATGTCTACTGTTCATTATTGTAATGTTTGTAATTTATCGTATTTAAAAAGATTTCAGTGTCACTATCAGTGGTCTGCTGTTCTGTGACAGTCGCCTGTGATGACAGACAAAATAACAAAAATGGGCATTATAGGCCAGACAACCGCTAAACTAATATAAACTAATTACTGAGTATAGATAGTGAAACGTATATTATTGGTGATCAAACACATTATATTTTTGGAAATTACACTCACCATGCAGTGCATGTCTTGTCGAAAGTTTGATTTTATGACTCAAAGTTAGTTGTGTCTTATTAAAAAGCAGTCTAAAAATATCGTATTAATAAAAACGGCCCATTATTTCAACATCTGTAGATTCCAATATTATGTGTGTCTCCTATTCCCATGAAATAAGTGTCTACACATTATGAAACTCTACATGCCTGCTTCCTAACAAAATCCAATTTTTTGCTTCAATAATTGGCAATACCATCACCTATTAATCCATTTATAAAAACTACCACGGTGTGAGTACAGCTTTAAATAAATTTCACGTGATAGTCAGGTGGTCAGTGGCAGTGTAGTTGCTCTTCCGGATTAGTTTTGTGTTCAGTAATTCTGTAGTTTTCACGTCCGCATAATGGGTTATCTATGATGTAGATGATTAATATCTTTTCAGTTTAATATAATCTAGATTACTTTGTATTGTAATAGTACAGTTAATACGATTTAACGGTGTAAACGCAAATGTAAGTCAGGCATAATGGCTGCTGTTGACAGTTTTTATCTTCTGTATCGGGAAATTGGCCGCTCTTGTAATTGTTACGTTGAAACACTGGCTTTGGTGGGTGCCGTTTACACTGTTAGTAAAAGCATTGCGATGGTGAGGGACTGTTACATCCTGGCCAGGTTACACTTCATACCAAGACTAATCAGCAGGACTGATTTTGTTACATTGTACGGAAAATGGGCTGTAATCAGTGGTAAGTGTTGGCGTGATGTCCACATTTATTCATGTTGTGCAGTGGTAGCTAGCCAGACATCGGGCTTGAATTCTAGCTGTGTGGTATAGCAAACCAGTGAGAGATTCTAAACTTAAATGTAGAACATATGGTATGGTCCACTGTATGGAGTAAAAGTTACAGCATTTTATTTTTTTGTAATCTTCTCTATTACTTATTAGGAATTTGGAGTATATGCAGTTGTTACCATATAACATTTACATATACATCTACTTTCATCTCGTCTTCCTTCATTTAGCATTCATAAAAAATAAAAAAAATAAATCCTTTTAAGATTTGGGCTTTAGGCCTTCCATCAGCTGCCACAAAGTTGCAATAGACCCTACCCCAGCAAGTAATAAAATAAGTATTGCAAAGTTGTAGCAGCCTAAATACCAAAATGGCCTAGGCATATTTTGGTTACTCTTTTTCTAATTAGTCTTACAGATAAAAAGCACCGAGCAAAAATGTTCAGTTTCTAAAAAGGTAGCCTCTTTCTTATGAATGTTCTTATTAGACATAAACAGAGATATTAGAGGCTTCTTAGAGATTGTTAGATGAGCCAGCCTTGGAATGACGTTTCCATTTTGTTCTGTTTTGTTATTGCTTAGGTTCTGTAGATGGCATTGGCCAGGCCTATGCTGAGGAGCTGGCAAGGCAAGGCGTCAACATTATCCTAGTCAGCCAGAACAGGTTTGAGCTGGAGAGCGCTGCCAAGGCTATAGCGGAGGCTTACAGAGTCGAGACAGATATCATTGAGGCTGACTTCAGCAAAGGGCGGGAGATTTACAAGTTCATTAAGGAGTCTCTGAAGGATAAAGAGATAGGAATTTTAGTAAACAATGTAAGAGTATCCTGTGAATCCCCACAGTACTTTACTGAAGTGCCTGAAGAGAAACTCTGGGACATTATCAACACAAACATTGCAGCTGCAAGTATAATGGCACATATTGTACTGCCAGGGATGGTAGAGAGGAAGAAAGGTGCTGTTGTAAACATCTCTTCAGGGACCTGTTGTAAACCCACACCAAAGATGACTGCTTATTCTGCTACCAAGGTGAAGTAACTCTTACAGTGCTTGTATATGTAACTGAACTGTCCTTTATTTTAGAAATAGTTTATTTAATAAATGTTACCAGTTTTATTAATTAGCTAACTGCGGTACAGTATTTTGAAGTTTCCCACACATTGTCATTCTGCTAGTGACATACAGTAGTAACATTGCAATCCCGAAAGCATACAAGATTTTTGTGATTTAGGCTGTAAAACACACACTATGTGCAGTTAACCCTTCTGATCAAAGGACGCTTTAACTTGGTAAGCATTTTTGTTCCAACTTTTAATAACGGTGTATAAAATAAGCCATTTGCTGTTGGTTCTTTTACTTTGAAACGGAGATGCCCCAAGATTTACTATGCACCTCGCGGGTCATGTAGTGTATAACAGGCTGTATCACAAAAATCTGAACAACAATCCATTTCTGAGAGAGAAAGGATGTTTGGTGAAATAGTTAGTAAGCATAGTTAATAATAATCTAAGCAGAAATGACAACAGAAAAGACTGATAATAGGATAATTAACAAATACAAATTAATTAATTTATTTTATATTAAGATTAAGATTAGCTGTATGGCTTAATTATTCGTATTCATCTGAATATTATATAATAAATATGCTATGAGATATGTAGGATTATAATTATATACAGATATGTGTGTTTAGCATTGCAGTATGTGACTTTTTTATATGTTCTTTTTTTCAGGCATATTTAGACCATTTCAGCCGATCATTACACTACGAATATGCCTCAAAAGGAATCTTTGTACAGAGTTTGCTCCCTTTTTCCATAGCTTCTCAAATGTCAACTTACACTGGCAGAATGAGGAACAATTCCTGGCTGGTTCCTGCCCCTCAGGTTTATGCTCGTCATGCAGTCTCTACCTTAGGAATATCCCACAGGACCACTGGATACTGGCCACACTCTATTCAGGTAAAACAACCCCCCCAATGTATGACAAATGACAATGGTTAAAAAAAAAGAAAAAAAAAAGGGTTGTATTCGGCAGAAGATTGCTTGCCTTTTTTTTTTTAATTGGATGTTTTAATTAGGTTGTGGATTCTACTGTACTCTAAACTGAATACTTATAATTGCAACCTGAATGATGCAGTTATAATCCACTTTTCTGGCAATTGCCTGCTGTCTTAAATAATTTTGTTAACATAGAATGCTGTTGAAATGTTTATAAATGTTATCAAATGTTTTTTTTTCTATTCTTTTTTTCTAGTTGTGGTTTGCCCAGTACATGCCTGAATGGATGTGGGTATGGGGATCAAACATGTTCAACAGTCCCTTATCTCAAACAACATGATCCAGAAGTGGTTATCATTGCACACAGGGATCACTGCCTGCTGTGCCCCTATATCAACCGATGAATTTGAAAACCATTAGAAGATGCTTAAAATAAATGTTACAAATCAAGCAAATATAAAGTCATGTAAATTGGTATTTTGTCCAGCAATGTTGTAGGCTCAATACGGTCTGTCTTGTTTTCAAATAGCAGTAAAGCCTATTGGTGTAAGTTTAATGGTATTTCATTTTGTGTGGCAGTGAAAACAGTGTTAATAAACTTCTTAAAACGAAAGCTTTAAAACCTGACATTAGTATCAACTCTCCTCTATCATTGTGCTGCATATTTGTTCTTCGATGCGTGTGTGTATTTCATTTTGGATATGCAGATTTCTGAAATGCCAGTTTACTTTTAGTAAAAGTTTTTAGCTAGGAAACATTTGTTTTTTGCTTCTTTTTTTGTTTATGTTTATGTATTGACAACTGTACAGAAAGAAACTGGCTGTAGACATTGTTTCTTAGAAAATCTGCTTTAATGTATTGGGCTTAACAGAGCAGTGTCGCAAACTGCATACAAAGAAGTATTTCTGGGAAGCCAGAAGATTCTTGTAGGTTAGAATGGACATTATTAATTCGATAAGTAGTTAAGGTATATATTTTTTTGTGGTAATGAATGTTAAAGGAGTACTCTAGATGAAGCACATATTTGGAATTATCCCAATTGCACACACAATTGTTTCCAGCTGCTAACCAGAAGTGAAGTTGCATGCATTAGCCTGTGGAAAATGAGTCCATATTAGGTTTGATGCAATGTGCATTTTATCAATTCCCATATTCAGCCACAAATGTAATTGTGTTACTTATAATGACATTATTATGGTATAGTATATGGACTAGTATTTGTATACAGTACCTTAGAAAATGTGACTAATATTATGTATAAGTATGACCTATCTTTATCATTTATGTAATTCTATACAGTTATGCTTTTGTGTCCCCCAGGTAATCACAAAACAATGTAATAATTTTAATAAAGTATACAATGGTGATGCTAGTGTGTGTGTGTTTTTGAAGATGAGCTATTCAATTCCTATCCAATATGTTTGATAATTCTGCTATTTGCTGAGTTGTTTGTATAAAAACAGAATATGTTCTCTGCAGCTTAATTCATATCCAGCAACCTTCAAGTATTTTTAGCACGAAAACTCTTGAACTGTGTATTCTGGGTATTTAAAAAAAAAAAAAAAAAAAAAAAAAAAAAATAGGTTTTATTTTATGATTGTGAAAAGTGAAGGAATCGGGAGATTTCAAATAGTCCAAGATTAACTTGTTTGCAGAAGCCTTGTGTGCACATTGCACAGGTAATGGACAGGCAGAATTTATCTATTTATTATTATTGTTATTATTACACTGTGTAACAAAAAAAAAAAAAAAAAAAAAAAATTGTTCTTGGGTAGTAAGTGTTATTTCCTAATTGCTTATGCCTCAAAAGTATAGAACATGGCTATTATTCCCCACAAAATGGGCAAATGTGTGTCTTTTCGTTCACATAAAGTCAGAAAAAAAACAACATATAAATCCAAATTAACATGTATTTATACTAAAGTAATACAAAGATGACTACAAAAGATTTAGAAGTGAGTAGTTTTTCGAGATTTACAATTATACAATGTAAATACAGTATAATCGTAAATCTCGAAAAACTACTCACTTCTAAATCTTTTGTAGTCATTTTTGTATTACTTTAGTATAAATACATGTTAATTTGGATTCATATGTTGTTTTTTTCTGACTTTATGTGAACGAAAAGACACACATTTGCCCATTTTCCCATTGGAAATAGTGATATTTTGAAATATCACTGTCCTGGTCACAAAAGCAAAGTTTGTGGGGAATAATAGCCATTTTCTATACTTTTGAGGCATAAGCAATTAGGAAATAACACTTACCACCCAGGAACAAAAATTGTGTTACATAGTGTTATTATTATCATTATTATTATTTGCATTTATGTAAGATACAAAGAAGAGCTGTTTGGTGACGTTGTGTTTTGTAACTGAACTGTATCCCGTTAAGACCGCCCACGCACCATTTGACAGTCTGCACAAAATGTCAGTTTATCAGCCCAAGTGATTATGGTTGCAAGTTGTTAATACATTAATTACATCCTGTGGTTACTTAGTAAAGCCCGACCACGCAGCATTTGACAGGTTGCACAAAGCGTGATATTAAGAGAGGTAATTTCTCAAACAACCTATGGGACATGGCGAGTTGGTTTTTGAAAAAAATCATGATAAGAGTAAGCAAGGTGATATAAAATGGGTTCATCTGTACGTTTATTTAAAATTTTCATGAAGCTGTATTTCAAAATGTATCTCTTGCTGCAGACGAGAACCGAGTCCCCTTAATACTTCCAGTATATTAGAAAACATTAACTGCAAAACTATTATAAACAACTGACGTGTCGACAATTGTACAGTTTCAAACCAGCCTTTTATCAGATGTCTATGGTAGTGCTCTCTGAATTCCCACAATGCATTGTGTTCTCAACATGGCGGGGCTAATAGACTGTAGCAACTTTCCTGTTTCCATAGAGACGGAGTGACGCCATTCCGCTGCGAATTATTTTTTGTTGTAACAAACTTATTTTAAAAATAAAACAGAAAGACACTGGAAATATTAGTTTTTCATATTTTGAGAAGTCATTTTGTGAGTGTTTTGATGTAATCGAAGAACATTTTCAATCCCCGTGTGTGCGGTTTACACACATCTGATTCTGCTGTTTATTTTTCGTGAGCAACTGTCATTCTAGGGCTGAGGTAAGAATTTCATAATCTTTTATTGCACCTTTTTAATTTAATCAGAAGACTTATTATTAAGGAATATGAAATTAAGACACCAGTGAGCACTTATAGATTATGGTGGCATTCATTGTACCGTTGCGCATTTTGACCTATATATTTTGAGCAAAACAAAGCTAAAAATGTTAACCATAACGAATCTGCAGGCAACGCGGCTGTTTTAACATTTGTATATTTATTTGAATGCTTTTAACTAGAGTTTGCGTATGATACCGGTAACCTTGTTTTTTGAAGCTTCAGCCAGGTACGATCTCGTAAAATATATTAAAATACGATTTAGGCCTACTGTTTAATCCTACAATTATAAATACATAAAACGTACAAACTTTTTTACAAATGGTAACATTGAAATTTTTTTGAAAATACATAGTATATATATAGTATATATATATATATATATATATCATTAATCATATATACTTGGAACAACATATATATATATGGGCCGGACTATATATATAATAATGTTGTCGAACAAATATCGTGACAAGAAAGGTAGGTCGACTTCCTGAATACTATATCTAAAATAAAACAAAACGAGGAAAACCATAAAAGTTTTCCTTTAAAAAAAAAAA
This sequence comes from Polyodon spathula, assembly GCF_017654505.1. Lineage (NCBI taxonomy): Eukaryota > Metazoa > Chordata > Actinopteri > Acipenseriformes > Polyodontidae > Polyodon > Polyodon spathula. The sequence goes on from NC_054539.1 coordinate 51,224,098, forward strand.
AAAATATATATATATATATATATATATATATAGAGAGAGAGAGAGAGAGAGAGAGAGAGAGAGAGAGAGAGAGAGAGTTAACTGTATAAAGCTGTGCAATGCAGAAACACAGTAAAGACTGACCTTTTTTTAGTTTAAATAGGGTCTATACATTGATGTCCTTTTTTGTATTAGTTTCAGTATTTGTGTGAACAAGATGTCCCACTTTTCCACTGATGATGAGGCTGAACTGCAGTCTCTGCTGAGACATCTTCTGAAGAGTGTTAAAGAAAGGATCTCAGGCGCACCATCAGTAGAATGTGCAGAGGAGATTCTTCTACATCTAGAGGAAACAGATGAACATTTTCACAAGTAGGTTCAGAAAAGGATGAGTATATAAATGTTAAAAAAAAATTAAAAACCTAATAATACTGTACTGCAATAAGAGTACTAAAATAGGATGCTGTTTGCTAGTCACCTGTTATCTCTGTATTACACTGAACATTGCATCCCAGTTGGTGCAATACCAATGACCCTTTCACAGTTAAATCCAGTTTCATGGGAACATTTTCCTAACTCCTGGTTTTTAAGGCCAAGTCTTGCAGATACAGTCCTTCTGTAACTATACGGTACATGTTTTGTCAAAACAGAAACAAGCAATGCAGTAAAGGTAATTTGATCTGTGGTTGTGTAAAGTCTGTTTTAGTGTTTTGCAAACGTTTCAACAATTTCTCATTTGTTTTCAGCTATGAGTTCATCAGGTACCTACGTCATTATGTAGAGAGTGTCCTGGGTTCTGTTATAGAAAAAGAAACGGAAAGCTGTACTAGTGCAGAGGGGCAGGCTGTAGGCTCAGGCCAAGACACACTAGTTCAAACTGTCACAAGAAAGACACGAGAGTCGAATGAGTGAGTATATGCAGGGCTTTTCATTGAAATTCATATAAATATTCTCTAACTACCACTATAATTTGATACAAATTTAGAAACATTTATGAAAATGATACCACAAACACCACCTATTAATACTTTTCATAGGGATGTAATTGTTTAAATGATGGATCCAACTGAGGCATTTAGACTTGGAGGCTTGCATTTTCCACTGTGGGAAACTTGCAGCAAATGTATAAAGTGGAAAATCAGGGCCATAGACTTAATGTATAAAATAATAATATTAAAAAAAATAATAATGGAGGCAAAACATACCCTGGCAGTATACTTCTAAATTCTCTTGTCAGCTACAAATGTGCCACAGAAAGCATACATTTATCTCTGTTACTGTAGTTTTTAATCTAGAATACATATTCAAATTATCTCATGCTCTTATTCTTTATGATAGATACAAGAAGATGGTACAGTCTTTAAAGAACACTATGATGGTGGTAGTGGAATCTCTGATTAATAAATTCGAAGAAGATCAAATGAGGAAAGAGGAAATGCACAGGAAGAACCAGCACGAGCAGCATAGCAGCCACTATACAGACAACTGCTCAGACAGTGACTCCTCTTTTAATCAGGTAATTTTCAATAAAACCAGGAAAGCATAACTGATACAAGGAGCATGGTGTCATAAGATAGTGCCTTTTGTCAGAGAACATTAAAAATAATAAATAGGCTTAATTTTGATGTACAAGTTCATTTCGACAACTTGTTAGCTATGAGAACCATACATTTACTTAAGTTTGGACTGTAAAGGGCATTTGTAATCAATGTAACTGATGACTGGTCAGGCACTGAATGAATTGAGGTCTGTCACTCACAGTACAGTGGTATGCTGATTAATGGCCTCTGACATAACATTTTTGATTATGAATTTAAAGCTAGAGAGATTTTATACAAAGGTGAAATTGAATTATTATACATTTTGCTAATATTGAATTGATCAAACATATTGCAGGTTACAAGGATGGCATAGAAGCCCCTCAAATCTATATTTCTAGGAAATTAATAACCTCATATATTACATTATTTTGCAGAGTTATACATTTATAAAACAAGAACAGCTACAGGTTATCGCAGAAAAACTAGACCCAAGTCATCCCAAAGAGGTAAGAATAAAGGTTTACTATTAGTGGTTTAATTTTTGTGAGTACAGTTCATGATTTTGGTGTGAAATATATTGTATTGATCCTGTTCACAAAACTTGTTTAAAATTCAGGAAAGTCTTGGCTTCTTTAAAAACAGTCAAATAAATATTCAAGGATATCATTTTTTACAGTCTTTAAACATTTTTCTATTAAAAACCTCATGCGTTAATGCTTTGTAAATAGGGCCTATAGTGTTATCCTGATCTTATAGGCTAATGTATTTCTTCCAATCACTTAGAAGATGTCAATGTATCTGTCGTTACGGTCAGTTACCAACAGTGTCCTCCACATTCTACAACTGTCTTAAATGCAAAAAGTAACACTTTTTGTATTTATTATACAGTAGCCAGTCGTAAGACTTTTTTTTTTAATTATGCATGTTTTAAATTGTAGTTGTAAAGATAGTTTACTACTGTAATACCAGATTTTTATTTGTATCCCTTCATTCCGCAGGTCCGATGGGATGCTTTGCAGACTCTCTGCTGTGCCCCTCCCTCTGACGTTATCAGCTGTGAAAGCTGGACCATACTTCGCAAACATCTTTCAGCAGCTCTTGCAGACCCAGATTCAGCACTGAGTGTAAATATAATTTTAGTATAAATGTCTCTGGTCTTTTTTTAATGTTTACATTGTATCATTATTGTAACTTCCTGGAGTCCTATTTGTTCGAGGTTGTGTGATTATGTTTGTACTTGGATATAATGAATTCACTGGCATCAAATATATTGTCATGATTATTTAAAGCAAAGCAAGATTTTTGCATTTTTTTCTTTCAGGACAAGGTTCTGAGATTCTATGCAAAAACATTTTCATCTTCACCCCTGAACATCACAAGAGAAATCTATACTAGTTTAGGTATGGAATAAAAATAGTATATACTGCACGATAAGTTGTTATTATTATTATTATTATTATTATTATTATTATTATTATTATTATTATTATTATTATTTAAGAGAGAGGTTTTGCATTATTTGAAATTCATAATTTGGAAGCCATGTTTTACTTACAATAGTGGTCTTAATAATTTTACTAAAATGTATGGCAAAGCTTTTTCAAAACAGTACTGCACATAAATGAGTGCACATAAATGTTCGATAACAGATATGTGGAAATATCACTAAAATAGGAAGTCAGAGTAAAAAGCAGGGATATCACTTATCACCTTTTGATCTGTTTCTTTTCATCTAAGTCCTTATCTTAAAAAATTACACAACAGTTAGAGTATCTGCTGAAAATCTATAACAATTATAATCTTCTGTAATACCTGTTACACTGTGATTACTGTTACATTTTTTGTATTTTCATGCAGCAAAAAATTTGGAATCAGACTTCCTCTCCAGGACAATGCACATTCCTACTCTTTCTGCAGGTGTAGATATATCCAGTCCAGACGCTGCACGGCTAATCCAAAAAGTATGATTTGTTTTACTGGTTTTATATTTCTTTTACATATGTCTTTTTATATTGTGTTGTTTATTTAATAACATTTTTATTCCAGGTGCGCTTGCTAAATGAGTTTCAAAAAGAGGTTCCTTCCTTTTGGATTAGGCATCCAGAGAAGTATGTAGCCATTAGTAATTTTAGTTTCTATGTTTTTCTTTTACTTTTTAACACTGTTGTAGCAGTTGAATGTGATATTTATTTAAAATGATAAAAGCAAATAAGTATTTATTAGACGCACTTGATCTGTGAATGTGCACAAATTACAGCTGAAACGCTGAAATGCTTTATGTCAGATATGGGAAATTCTTGCTCTTTCAGACAAGGTATTTTTTTCCAAATTTAGTTTTATTGGTATTATTTCATTATACTAATTAAGTCAGGAGTAGAACAGCCCTCCAGGACAAGGTATGCCCGTCCCTACTTTATACTATTATTGTTAAGCAAATGTACAACTTTAAGTGCGTTTCATTTGTTAAAGATATATGGAAGAGATAATAGAAAGCACCCTATCACTTTTGACTGTAACTCACGAGCAGAGTCTAAGGACAGCTGGCTCAGAAAAAGCCCTGGAGCCGGTTTACTTCCTCGCCATGCTAGACATCGAAGCTACCTGGTTCAAAAAGTGGATGGTAAGCAATGTGAAGCAAAAAACAATATACCTAGTTGTACCATATAAACTTGTAGCATATAGAGATGTCTAATTTTTGTCAGATTTAATTACTAAAAACTAGGGCCTTAAATAAGGAAAAACACTTGAAGATAATAGAATCTCTTGCTAATATAGCCAAGTATGCGAGACTGCTTTCTCCTTGTACATTCAATGTGCATTTTCATTTTTATAGCATGGTTATTACAGTAGGACAGTGGTCTTGAGGCTTCTGGAAAAAAAATACAAATCTTTGGTAAGTTTTTTTTGGTTTTCTGAATTTTATATTGTATTGTGTGAGTGAGCAAAATTTAACAGATAAATAACAAGATGGTTGTTTACTCGCTAGAAACTTAAAATTGATCCTTTTTTAATCATCTCAATGATATTATCTTTGACAGATTGTAGCATCTCTTCAGCAGTGCATTGATTACCTTGAATCTTGCTCAGTTTACAATGACAGTATCAGTCATGTGCAGCATCAGCATCTTATTGGTAAGTATGATTGTAATATCAGTTTTCTGTGTATATTTGTGTTTATTTTGTGCACCTCTAAACATACAATAACATCCTGCATCATTATTTTTCTTTGCCTAAGGCACAATCCGCAGAACTTTGTATACTGGCATGGAACTGGAATATATTTATTTTGTTCATTCACTGTGTCTTTTGGGAAGACTTCTAATATACACACATGGAAGGAAACTGTTTCCTGTGAAGGTCAAAAACAGAAAAGGTAAGCTTTTCAGTAAAATATGAAAACTTTTTTTTTTTTTACTATGTTATTTTGACAGGATAAATTATTTGGACAACTAGGGGTTAGGGGTGGGAATTCTAAACGTTTAAACTTATAAACTAAAGAAGTGGTAAAACGTTTAATAATGTGCTAGACGTGTGACAAATGTCACCAAAAGCATCAGTAGTCCGTCGAGACTGCTCTGGTGCCACAGTAAGGGTGGATATTAGAAAAAGGAAGGGGTTTGGCAATTGGCTCCAAGTAGCTTTTCTAATTGGTGCAACAGAAAGATTGACACTGGGGCAGGTTTTATTTTCAGTAGATATGACGCTTCATTGGTGCACAGTGTGTTTCTGCCTGTAGTAGGCGTGGTATGGTATCAATTCCACGGCGGGGTAATAACGTTAATGACAAGCATTTTGAAGATGGTTCTATATTTAAAATGGCATCTCTAAACAAAGGAAGCCACGTTTGGAAGTATTTGAGGAACATGACGAGAAAACCGTGGTATGTAAATAATTATGCCAAACAAAATTGCCGTACCAGAAAAACACAAGTTCAATGCTTCACAGTTTGAAATGAAAACATTCAGAATTACTGTGGATGGAGCTACTGATGGCAATAAAAAGCAAACATCCATAACAACATTTGTTATAGGTTTGGCCGAACTTTGGTCGTGATCACTTTTGATTGTCACGTAACCCCTTCCAGACCTATCAACTGTCTCCGTACCCCTAGCATACAGGTTTATATTTGAATGTTATTTTGAATATATGTTTTCATAATACACATATTTATACACATACACTATAAATGACTATATTAATATAATTAGCTCTTCTGATTTCCAGTTTTAACTGATAAAACACGATTTAAAACACCACCGATACAAAAAAAAAAAAAAAAAAAATGGTGATCGGTATATAATAAACACAGGAAAGACACTTAAAATGGTTACTCAATTCACGTTGACTTAATCACCACTTTCCCACTTAAAAAACAAAACGCTAACACATAAACAACAAAAACAAACTACCTTTCCCAGTGTAGTGTTCCTGGCTCTCATTGTTTTGTTCTGAATGGAGGCTTGTTCGCAGGATGTAAAGCTGTATTGCAGTAAAGATACAGAGGATCTAAATAGAATTGCAAATTATGGCGAAATGTAAAATAATGTCTACACGCAAAAACCGCAGGACCAGAAGGATTTCATTGTGGAAGACAGCAAAGAAAAGAAGGTACAACTTAAGTGTGCAACTACTGTCGAGTTACTACTATTGTGACAGAAAAAAGCGCCCAAGCATTTTGGAAAGTAACCGAAAACAATAAATTCATACAGTATATAAAAAAAGAAAGCCCTGAAAAAAATGATTTCTGTGAACTCGAAAATAGCTAAAAATAAGCACCAAAATATGTAATTATTAAAAAAACGAAAAACAGAAGTCCTAAATGTATCATTTGCGCTGTACGGTGGTTGGTGGTGTGGATTCTGTACGTAATACAGTGCGTTTACATGAGCATAAGAATTTCAGTATTTTTCAGAAAAACTTAAGTTTTTGGAAAACTAATTCTGATATTAAAAGTCATGTAAACATAGTTTTCAGAAAATGTATCAGAATATTCATAAAGTCAGTTTTCGGAAAACAGCACCTAGAAATTTCCGATTAAATTCCGAAAACTAACAATGTATATCATGTAAACACACTTTTTGGAAAACTTGAAATACCATACTGCGCATGTGCACACTTTAACCCTTTTCTCCTGCACGTGGTTTTAGAAAACAGAGAAAATAATAATAATCTGTAGTCAGTCTGCATGCATCCATTTGTCTAGTTACAGGTAATACATTTTTTAAAGTCTGTATGTATTTATCAGTAGCCCATACTGAAGCAGCAGATGTTTTCCAGCTTTAAAATGACGTGAGAATTTAAAATAATGTCTGCAAAAGAAACTGGTAATATAGAACAGGATGAGCTGTTGGAAAGACTGATTGCACATTGTAGGGAATCTGAATAGAGGTATAGATAGTAATCTTTGAATTTAAGACCAGACACTTCGATAAAGCACTTGAGTTATTGGATTGGTCTCCTATCTGTCGCAGAAATGTCTGGTCTTCAAATCGTACTACAGTGCGTTATCCTGCATTTTCTGAATACTTAAATCCATGTGTACAGTTGAATTCTTATTAGATCTTGTTATCAGTTTTCAGATTCAGTATTCGGAAAATGCTTTGTCATGTAAACGTACTGATTGTCTCAATGTATCTTTGTTCTCATTGGTACCTCCTAGGAGGTTTGCGGTAAAAGTGCGTGCGGGGAACACAAGTGCCCCGCAGATTATCCCAATACCCTGCCGACCCATAAAACAATAACAGGGAGGCTGGAAAAACTTAAAGAAAATCGTGCTGCAGCTGTTCATACAAAACTTTCAAAGGGAGAAAAAGTTGCAATTACCACAGACTCGTGGACCCCATTCCCCAATCTTCCCATCGGTGGAAAGCTTTTTAAACTTGAATTGTTCTGTAAGTTGTGTGTTTCCAGTTGTACTCAATGTATTTTTGAGACGAACACTCAAGTACCAAATTTTCATTAAAGTCAGAGTGAACTTGCAAGCCTTGAAAACAAATCTCTGTGACATTTATGGTTTTCCCATCGTGTTGGGAGCAATAGACTGCACACATGTGCCAGTAATCCCTCCAGCTCATTCTGAGCATCAGTACAGGACCATGATCTATTGTGTGTTAACTGTCTAGGCTACTAAGTAGGCCAAGATAATAATAAGATAATAATAATAATAATAATAATAATAATAATAATAATAATAATAATAATAATAATAATTAAAATAAATTCTAGAATCATTTAGTTTCAATTTAAAATAATCTTTTATTCGCATTGTACACCAATGTGTACAGTGCAGCAGCATGATTTATTTTGTGTTACCAGTAGGCTAAAATAAAAATAAATTGTGCTAGGTATTCATTTGATTTTAATACTGTACTCTATACTGTATAGGCCTACTGTACACATTTATATTTTTACTTGATGTAATGTGTAGCCTACTGTGGACCCGGGAGACAGAAGCTTTATTTGAAACAGCTCTCAGGTGCACTGATTTATTTTAACCACATGGTGGTATTGCTGCAAAATTCAAACCAATACCAGGAATGGTAAAAGGATGGCAGATTGATTGTGGCACACACACAGGTGCCTGAAATAATACAATTTTCAAAGAAAAAGGAAAATAAAACTCACTGTAATCAAAACCTCAAAATAAAAGGTGCTGCTTTGCTATTTCCTCACTATACTATGTGGGGTTGCCCAGGTCTCCCCAGCTAACTACACACGTCCTGCTCGGGTACATAATAATTATTATTATATTATTTTATAGCGGCTGTCTTCCTCAGCAGTGCTTGCCTGTGATGTTCTCTCGCTCTAGCTGTGTTTCTTCTGTAAGGGGCCAGGCAAAGCCTAGCTTTTATAGGTTGAGCGACCCTCCCAAGGCCCGCCTCCTGACCAGTCAGAGAGGGAGAGACAACACACCCTCACCCAACCTCTCCGTGTCACTGCCATGATTGACATGCAGATCCTACAGGGCTGCCAACCTCTTCCTGCAGAATCATGCATGCGCCAGATAGTCAGCACAGATCTTCCCTGTTACACCTCTCCAAAACACATTAGTGTTTTCAGCACAATGGTCTATATTTAAAATACATCGAGAACTATAAATGTATGTGTGTGTGATATTGTTTTTAAACCCGACACCTCCTTATGTTGGACAAACCTGTCCGGTTTAGTGAGGGGCTACTGTATGATTAATGAAAGCTTTTTGGAGGTGAAGGTTGAGGCCCCACTATAGAATCTGATGGGAGTAAACTGCCTTTCATTTTTTATATATATATTACAGTATTAAAATAGGTAAAATGAATACAGAACAGAATGCATTGTATAGATGAAGTTTGCATTTAACAAAAACTTGTTATTTTGATTCTTGCATGTATAGACGTTGTCCTTCGGGTACCCTCTGCTGCAGAAAACCACAACTCAACTCCCACTATTTATTTGAACAATGTCGCAATGTATGCTAGAGATCTTGCTAAGAAGACGCAACAGATATTTAAATTGGTATATTGCGGCTCTTTTTTTGTAAACATATTTTCTTTTAGTCCATAAGACAAAATGTATACTTTGCGAATGGTTGCAATGAATATGTAAATTGCAGTATGTTTGCGCTGCGACTGGCCCATCTTAGTACCTCTACCACCTAGTATCCCAAAGACATCAGACAAAACCATCTTAAGGCCACCATACGCAGGGGATTTTGTTGCCTTTGATATGTCGGTCTGACAAAATTGCCCCGTCTGGTGAAATATCGTCTCTCGTCTGTGAGAAATGACAGGTGATCAGGGAATAGCGCTCCCCTCTATTCAGGACGACAAGTCGCTCAGAATCAACCAATAAGCACAGCTGTTGATGTCACGTGGTAGAAGTCATTCAAACAACTTGGAGAAATGTAGTTACGTGGCAATGGGAGTGCACTGAGAAATTGATTGATCTCTGAGAAATATCCACGTTTATATATAATACGAAAAAGAAAGAGTATCATGATAAAAATGAAAGGAGCAAGGCAGAAGAAATGTGCCCTGAAAAATAACATTGTGTTATCTCACAGCTGGCTTTAGTACAGTAAACTCAAATAAATATCTACAGCTAAAGCACACTGTCTTTATACTTTAGCGTATAGGCTATACTGGTAACAAAGTAAATCATGAAGCTTTGTTCACATTACTGTACAATGTGAAAAAAGGTGACTTAAAATGTTACTTTAATCCTAGTACTTCGCACACAATTAATATAACAGATCACATGGTGCATTGACACACTGTGATACTGTAGTGTTGCATGAAAATAAAGCAGACTCACACAGGCAGGGTCTTTTTTTATACAATAAACAGAACCGCTGTCAGCCATGGTCCACACCAAAATAATAAACCCCTTTAATTATTATTTCTCTTAGTTTTGTTATTCTCTCACTTGTTTCCACTACACTTCTCAAACACAGTCATACATATGCATAATAGTTTAACATTTTGAAATAACAGTTTAGAATGTTTAGTAGAATCGGAGAAGGATTTGAAAGTTTACGTTATCTTGAAAAGTGATTTCACCCCTCACTTTCTCCAGCAACTCATTCAGTAGGACAGGACAGGATTCTGACTTTAAATTATTAAATGCCCCCGTTTCCTCCAACCTTTGAATCCATTTTCTAACCCAGATATTCATATTCCTCCAATTTTTCTTTCTCTTTACTATCAAAGCAAGAGCTGCACAAACACATAAAACTGCAGGTCCTTCTTCTGCCATTCTCTCACTCGACGACAAAAATCGCCCCATGTATGGTGAGAAGGTTCGCACGATAAACTTTTTTAAACTGTACCTCTTCTGTCTGGAGGGTTCATCTCAAGTACCGTTGCAATTTTTGCACTACTGACTGGTTCAGCATAATTATTGGTGCCATTTAAAATGTTTAATCTATCAAAAACATTAACCTCAAGATAAAACTGTAATAACTAACAATGATAAATGTTTTATTAAAGCCAGCATAAAAATAATATGGATATACTCTATCAAACACTGAAAATAAATTCAACCAGCCGCTATTACTCTTACTGAAATGCAGCTGTGCCTAATAGATTTAAAAACAAAACAAAATAAAAAAAAAACAGTTAAAGTATCAGTGTTGTGATTTATTATTTTTTTACCGGAACATTTATACTTTAAAAAAATGCAGAAAGATTGTGCTTTGCTAATTATTATTCAGTTGAAAACTGCAAAGTTCACCAGCAGCATAAAGTGCTTTCTATAGGCAGAATAGCCAGACACCTAATTCACCCACCCTAATATCAGAGTGAAAATCCGCTCAATCGAAATCACGCGTACAGGTGGGTGATCATTTTGAAACTAGACTAGCATAGCCTTTGAGTGGCTAAACAAAAAATTAATATGCAGTGGTTTACAGATAATATGTAATACTGTTAATAAAGAATTCCAGATCATCATTTTCTTTGACTTTCATTTTTGTTTTTGCAATTCTGAGTCATCCTACAAACCCTTAAAAGTACCTCCAGTGTTATGCATGCCTCTGGTTGAAAACATCTGCTGTAGAGTATTTAACCTTCTGTCTGTTGGTGACACTTTATGCATTGAGTCTCATCTGCATTAAATGTATTATCATGACTTCAGTGGTTGTAGTTTAGTAACTGCCTTTCACATCGCTGAAGGACCTACAGTAGACCAATTGGCTAGCTCTGGTGCCCTCTCTACTGTTATTTTTATTTACTGCAAGTACTTGGCCCCTCAGGCTGACAGCCAGCCACATCCATTACACTTGATTTGCATCTAACTGAGTCAACCCTGGCAAAGAGTCAAATCCATGCTTTTCCAATCCAAAATAAGCCTGTGTTAGCAGAGTTAATAGAAGTTGAAACAACAAAATACCATAAGATAAACGCTGTACATTATACAAATATGTCCCTTGTAGACTATAATAGGACTTAAAATGGATAAATGCCATACTTGCCATAATTTGTTTCCTTTTCCAGACCCAGTAACTCTGATGGACTTCATTGTGATGCTAATTCGTATAATGTACAAACATCCAAACATCACAATCAGTGGTATTTCCCATGCAGGTAAATTACTGTAATCAAGTACTGTATTTATTATTATTATTATTATTATTATTATTATTATTATTATTATTATTATTATTATTATTATTCATCTGTGTTACATATACTTTATTGTTGCAGATTTATGCTAAATATGAACATTCCTGTTATGTCAAATTAAATTTAACTACTTCATATGAATTTTTGTTGATGACTATAAAGAATACTTTACATATACTCAAGTAAGCAAATTGCTTAATGTATAGTGGGCCCAATTTGTGCCTCCATTTTAGGATTTATAGCTAGTTTCACAGACACTGATTATCACTAATCTTTGACTAACTGAAGTTACCGTGTATAAAGGAATCCAATCAGGGTCTGTGAAACCAGCCCTTAATGTAAACGCTTGGGCTGTTGAGTACAGTATCTTGAAATACTGAACCCACTGTTCTTTATTGCAAAATTGAATGTACTTTACACAGTAAAACCTACAGGAAAACTGTCAGATAGTGTGCAAGATTACAGAGTTAAAAAAAGATCTAAATGTAAAATGACAAAATTATTTGAACACTTCAAAAAAGCAACTGTATTACTGTACATTAATGACTCTTAAAAACTTTAAACACAACAGTGCCTCAACAAAATCTTTACCTGTTATTTGCAAGAACCTGGTTAAACTCTTCCCATAGAAAGACATTCAATTGTTTGTACCTGCAGGTATTCACAGGTTTTCTCAGTGCTGCTTTTATGTAGGCATCTTTTCTTTTCAGTGTCCGAAATGGTTTGCCTTGAAAATTTGAATTTTTCATTTGGCTCTTTTTGTGTTGGTTTTGGTTAACATTCAGCTTTTTTGTTAAGCACAAATATTCTTTCAAGAGAGCCCATTGGTGGACATTTAGACATTTATTTGCTGTTCAACAACTGCACAGTTCAGAATGGTGCTGGCATGACAGGTGACATCTTGCTTTTGTCACACTCATTTTAGGCAGAAGAGACTTAAAAACCATGCACGATTCCATAAAGAAGGTTCTAGATTGTAGAGGGTATCACACCATTAATTTCAATAGCAATTTGATTGGGACCCATAAATCGTGCCGCATTATACACAATCCTGGCATGTATAGATTAGACAGGTTTTACTGTATTGAATATGAAGGTATTTTTCTTTTCTGTGGATATATAGGTCAAAGTGATGTTAACATATATCTGATTAGTACAGTAATGCTTTTTGTGTGTAAAAAAAAAAAAAAAAAAAAAAAGTTAACAAATAAATTCATATTTTTTTTTAGATTCCCTTTCTCCAACAAGTCTTGTGATGGAAGTACTAAGAACTCTCTGTGACCGTAAAGAGTGTGCTATAGAGTGTATGTATACAATCCCAGTCATTGAGAGTCTTCTCTCCCCCATCATCGCTTTACTCAAAGGAAAGCAGGTTAGCATCAGATTTATTATTTATTATTATTATTACTATTTATTTATTTATTTATTTTTTTAACATTGCAGCTCTTCAACTGAACAAAAGGAGGCAACATTCTATTATGAAATGTTAATGCAAAAATGTTGAGTACAAAAAGGCTGGCTACAGTTAAATTAAGGTTGTTTAACAATGCAAGTTATTTATATTATTTCTAAAATTAATAATTAACTAATGAGTTGGATAATAAATGTCAGTATTTTGTAATTTGTCATTTTTTTTTATTGTCTTTTTTTTTTTTTTTTTTTTTTTAATTTGTCCGAAATTATTATAAAATTGTGTTAATTCTATTAGGTGGATTTCAACCGTGCTGAAACTACACTAACACATATAGCAGATATATTGGCAAGAATTGCTACTACTGAACGGGGACTTTCACTTTTTCTTTATGAAGAAAACAACAGTTCTGCTGAAGGAGAAAGGTAAGTGCATTAAAGGAGAATATGTGTGTTCTACCTTATAGTGGAAAACATATAGATACATATTAGGTATAGTCTGGGACACAACTGTTCCATTTGTTATGCCTCTTTAAAACTCAAATCATTGCATCAGCGAAATGCGCTAGGCCTTATAGTTATCACACAGCATATGGTTGAGGTGAATTAAGAACCATGTATTTTATTTCTTGTTTGTTTTTCTTTTTCTTTTTCTTTTAGAATTTCAGCTGCACATGTGATAGTCCAGTTTACCACGAAGCTCCTTGTTGAAAAAATCCCAGCATTGTCGGAATCTACGACATTAACCAGTCTAAAAGGAGCCTTTATCTTTGTCTGCCGTCAAATGTACAATACCTGTGAGGGGCTGCAAGTCCTCAAACCGTATGGACTGCACAACAGCATTGTCCAAGCTTGGAAAAAGGTGCCTGTTACATTATAGAGTTTAACAATAGTAATACATTCTGATTTGGAATCAGCTATAGGGGAGTTTCTAACATAACTAGTAATTAATTTGTTAATTAAATAAGACAGGTTAACGTTTGGTAAGTAACAGCTCAAAAGATATATTGCGGATAATTAAGAAGGCAATTAGCTCTCAGTGGATTTTCAATCCCTGAAAGCTTGTTATTTTGAATTTTGGAGAACAGAAACTGTTTAGTGATTTAAAGACCACATTTAAAATGCAGAATGGGTCTGACTATATAACCATACCACCCAAGTATCTGTATATATTTATTTGTATTTCAGTTAACTCAATCTTCTGTGCTGCTTCAGATGTTTTTAGTGCTTAGGAATTTTTGTTCTTCCTTTTTGGGGGTCAGAGTAGGCATTTTTAACAGATGAATTCGATCAATCAACCAGAGAAGATAAGGTTGGGGATTCACTTTCCTCCACAACAAGCACGGAAAAAATAAAATGTGAAAGTTATTGTAATTCCTTTTTTAATGCTGCGAGTGGCAGGCACTGAGTATAATATAGACCTCTGGTCTTTCTAGCCCACCACTCCCAGAAGACTAATTGTTAAAAGTTAATTGCGCATAAAGAGAGAGTCCTTTAGGGGGTAAGGTTCTTCAGAAGTTTCCAGTTAACACATGATTGTATAGCATGAATATGTTTAATGTTAAATAATATAATATAGTATTTTCTATATCCTTATTTTCTGTTCAGGCCAGCTGTCTGTCAGAGAGAGTCCTTACTCCTGTACCTGGAGCAGTTTCAAGCTCGGCAACTCAGGATTTACAAAATAAGTAAGTGTAGTAGTTTTATGGGATCTATTATTACATAATTATAAGTGTGTCATCCTTAAATATTGTGTTTTTTTTCCCACATTGACTTTATAATTTTAATCTGTAAAACAAGTACACTATTTTCAGTAAATATAAAAAATATTGTGCTGTAGGTGCGATATACACTGCGTTTTTATGCATTTGTTTGAAGGAACAAAGTTGTTCCATCCTAGTTTCAATGACCACCTTGATTTAATTATTTAAAACCTAGTATTAACGTATTACTGTAATGTTACATTGGCAGAGTCATGTTCATGTAAATGTAACTATGTTTTGGTTTACATGCAAAAAAAAAAAAGTCTCAGCTTTTTGATAGGATATTTTGGTAGTACACCTGGGGCAATTTGGGTTTACATGTAGTTTTTTTTTTTTTTTTTTTAGGGAAAGAAATTCTCCTTCAAAATTCAAAAGACCTAATTAATACTAAAATATAATAGGCTATATTTCACTGTTTCTGTCAAAAAAATACCAATATTCCATATGAGAACACTTTGTACTATCCATGCATTATTTTCTAATCATTCTTTAACCACATGTATATTTTTATACATATTATATATAATATTTACGATGTTCCCAATAGAAGGGTAGCTTCCGAAATTATGATCCTTATGGTAATCTTATGGTAGAGTTTAAATCTGAAACATACACAGTCAAAATGTTTGGTAGAGTAAATGTTTTAACTACTGGTAATACATCTATAGACTGCTGCCCACATAATAATAATAATAATAATAATAATAATAATAATAATAATAATAATAATAATAATACAGCACCTGAATCAGAATTCAGCGGGCCAGTGCAAAGCTCTCACCAGCAGAATGCTGTTATATTTTTATTATTGGAAATCCAAACAAATTCCTCAGTTGATACTTTATTCCCCCTGGACCTTTTTGTATATCTACTATAAATAAAGGCCGTATCAAGCAATTCTGAGAAGACCCATACTTTGAAAAAATTTATGGAACCAACAGTTTTACATTTTCATGCTTTTGTTCTTGTCTTGCCCTGTGAATAAGGTTGAAGAGACTTTACTTAAACTATACACAATCGCTGTAGTCTGTTGTGCTTATATGTTTATAATGTGGATCTACATTGGCCACGTGAAACTCACACATTAAAAGATTAAAAGGTAACCATTTGTTTTTAATAGAAAGCACTTTGGAGATTATACACACAGCACAACTTAATAGCGTGATTTAAAAGTTTAACCGGCTTTGTGTCGGTTCAGTGAGACCTTAAAGGACAATTATTTGGAACTGCTGTATTCGTCCCATCCCTAATATATATATATATATATATATATATATATATATATATATATATATATATATATATATACACATACACACACACACACACACACACACACACAGTTGTTTGCAGAAGTATTCACCCCCCTGCAGAGTTTTCACATTTTGTTGGCACCTGCGCGTACGCCACGACACTTTCAAATTAGACTTTACATGTAGAATCTACACAAACTTCTCCACATTGATAAAGTTAAAAACATGCATATAGAATATAAATAAGTAAGATTTACAAAGAAAAACAGATTAATCTCAGTTGCATTCAACCCCATTGCTACTGCAGCCCTAAATCATCTAAGGGGCAAATGATTTGTTTAAAAGGTCACAAAATTGGTTAAATGGTTGCAGCCTCTGTGTACTCAAAGTGGTTTAACTTGTAGATAATTTCCATCAGTTATATAAAGACTTTCAAGCTGCAACTCATATAGTGATCCAACAAAGCAACCATGAACTAAGGAGCTTTTGAAACAAGTCAGGGATAAAGAGGTAGAGAGGCACTGAGCAGGAGAAGGATACAAGGAAATTTCAAAGGCGCTGATTATCCCTCTCAGCACAGTGAAGTCCATCATTAAGAAGTGGAAGGTGCATCATACCACCCAGGCATACCCAGATCAGGTCACCCTCCCAAACTGAGCAGCCGGGCAAGCAGGAAACTGTCACTCTGAAGCTAACAATGACCTTGAGAGATCTGCAAACTTCTGTGTCTGAGATGGGAGTCAGTGTTCACACATAAACAATAAGCCGGTCCCTACACAAAGCTGGCCTGTATGGAAAGGTGGCAAGAAAGAAGCCATTACTCAAAAAGCCTCATCCTAAAGCACGTATGGAGTTTATGAAAAAGGATGTAGATGATACTGCAGACATATGGAAAAAGGTTTTGTGGTCGACAAGACAAAAATTGAACTTTTCGGTCTAAATTCCAAGTGTTACGTCTGGCGCAAGCCCAACACTGCGCATCACCCAGTCAACACCATCCCAACTGTCAAGCATAGTGGTGGCAGAATCATGTTATGGGGATGCTTCTCTTCAGCAGGGACTGGGAAGCTTGTCAGGATAGAGGGGACAATGGATGGTGCAAAGTACAGGCAACTCCTGGAGGAAAACATGTTTGAGTCAGCCAAGACTCTGAAACTGGGGAGGAAATTCACATTTCAACATGATAATGACTGAAGCACAAAACCAAAGCCACACTGGAGTGGTTGAACATGAAAATAATTAATGTTTTTGAGTGGCCCAGTCAAAGTCCTGACTTGAATCCAATAGAAAATGTATGGCGAGACTTGAAGATTGCAGTCCATCAATGTTCCCAACAAACTAATCAGAAGTGGAGCAATTATCCCGTGAAGAATGGGCAAAAATGTCACCATCCTACTGTGCAAAGCTAGTAGAGACCTATCCAAAAAGACTCATAGCAGTAATTGCTGCAAAAGGTGCTTCTACCAAGTACTGACTTAAGGGGCTGAATACTTATGCAACCAGTAAATTTCATTTTGTACATTTTCTTTGCAAGTTTTGCTGACATTTAATTTCATTTTGTACATTTTTCTACTTTGCAAGTTTTGCTGACATTTAACAACCCTGCTCCGAGTGAATTAGCTTGCAAAAACATTGAGTGAAATAGCTTGCATAATTCAGTTTGACAAACCCAGGACTGGAAGACAAAAAGCTGTCTTGAGCAATACTGGAAGATAATATCCTTAAGGAATAGAAAGAAGATAAGCGTTGAATTGACAACAGAACTGGCAGAAGGCACAGGCTTTGCAAAGGGCTGTGTGTTTTTTTTTATGTTTGTATTAGCTTCAATATTTTATTTTTATAACCTCCAACTAAATTATGTAGCACCCATTTTATGAGTTACCTGCAAAATGCAATAATTTGAAACATATGGAATGAAGAGGTCTTTAGTATGCTTGTTGTTTCTATTTGGTCAAAGTAGCTTACCACAGTTACTTTTAACAGAATTGCTTGGTACAGCCTTTATTTATAGTAGATAGTTGTGCATGGTTAAGTCACAAACAGGATCTTTACTGCCGAAGTCTCGTGAACATATGGTTCGACTTCTGAATTTGTTGCCATGCAAAAAAAGCCCATCAATAGCTGGGTTAGCTTTAGAAGGCGATTTACCCACCCATTTTAGCCATGCCTTTTTTTTTTTGCTACGCACTTCCTTTAGTGTGAGGAAGTTTCATTGTATGTACATGCCAAATCATCCTCTCATGACAATGGGGAAATAATTTGGAGTTTCTAATCTGCATGTAAACCAAGCCTATCAGATACTGTTTTTCCTTTTTTCCATTGACATTGTGGGTAATATGTATTTTTAGTTCCTTCAGAAAACTTGTGTTGTGTGTTTACCCAATCAGCATGGTCTGGGAGGAGACATTGCTAGACAATTTGTTGAACTTTGCTGCAACACCAAAAGGACTTCTGCTGCTTCAGCAAACAGGAGCTACCAATGAGTGTGTCACCTACATGTTTAGCAGATTCACAAAAAAACTGCAGGTATGTTACTGTATGCTGGGTTTAATGTGCTAGTGTAAATGTATAGTAAACCTGGCAAATGAAAAAATATTTCAAAGAGCAATACTAAGTACCGGTAGAGTATTACTTGCAATTGCTACAATGTTATTATGGTCTTAGGTGAGTTATGATCCTTAAAGCTAAATAGCTCTGCCAGTGTACTGTTTTCTTAAAAGAAACAGATGACATACAGTCTTATTAATTACTTGTATGCCCTTGTAATATTTTAACTGATGGATATTAAATATCATATTGCCTGTGTTCATTCCTCAGTCAGATTATAATTAATATTGTATGCATTAGCAAATTAAAGCATTGCATACTAACCAATAATGAAGTGTCTTTATTAATAACTAAATTTGGAATTCAGATTGCAGTACAAATGATGCACATTATTTTTCACAAATGCATTTCCAGTCTAAATAATACATGTACTGTATTGTGTATATGTAGTACTAGGATTTTCATGTTATCTCATGTTTGACTTGAAGGTGAAAGCATCAACAGTGTATAACTACAGACTGTAGTACTTGAGAGCAGTATATTGTAAATAAAGTTAGTGTCTGGAAGTGAAATTACCATAAGCATGTCTGTTTTGTTTTGTTTTTGAGACGAACAAGCTGAATAAAAATGCCATAATAACAGTTTACTGCACTCTCAAAGAAAGGGCTAGTTCATTAACATTTTTGCATTAACCAAGGTTGTTAACCCTAACCATTATTAGTTGTCATAACGAACAAATACACAAGGTGGAAACATATTTTTAAACAGCAAATTAAGTGATGTTACTGAAAATAAACATGTATTTCCTTGCCACCCTAAAGAAACTATAAATCATGTCATGTCAAGCCAAAAAAATTAATAATAATTTACAGTGGTGTACCTGAAGGCTAGCTGTGGCAAACTGAACCGATTATGAAAACAAATAAATGCTATCTCAGTGTGGTTTTAAATTAATGAAAATTTAATTCTGAATTCATGTGTGTGTTTTTTTGTTTTGTGTTAGTAATTTAACAAACAAAAGTATTTCCTTTGTGCAGCTGTCTGATTTGCATTAGTTAATTAGAAAATAAATTGTTGTATTTGCATATTCATTATGTTACTGTATCTTCATTAGATATTGTTAATTATTAATTAAATTATGTATCAACATTGTTGTTCGGGATGTTGGTCTGCTGTGTGAGTAGTCCCATTTTCGTAGTAAACATGTTTTAATTAGAATAATTAAAACCTGTTTCCTGTAATGTAAGTAATTATTAAATGATTTCCATATTGTTTGGACATTCACTCACACATAGTCTCTAAGATTAAAAATAATGATGAACCAATCAGTTCCTGAGTTACTCCATTACTTTTAATTGCACATGGCATGTTTATAAATAATTATTAAAATTTGCCAAAAAACCTTATACATTCACTTATAAATACAGATTTGGCAAAATATGCATTTAAAAAAAAAAAAAAAATTGGAATGGGACGCATTGCTGTCTTCATTCTGTACCACTTTACACAGTGGAAACAGACTGGAGTTGTACAAATTAAGAAGGGTACACATAGTAGTTATTAAATTAACATTCTAATTGGTTTGTTTAGAAAAAAAAAGTTTCTTTAGTGGTGCTTTCTTTATGTTAGTAAATATGTGTCTGAAATTATTCAGCTGGTGCAGAATGTCTTTATGGGTCTACAGTAATATGAATGAATATGGGTTTTAAAGGCAGCAGTATTTAGATACAGCACTTACAAATAATTAAAATGTTACTGTTATTAATGTTGACATGTTGTTATTAATATTGACATAGTTGTTAGGATTTTGTTTTGGTTTAAGTGTTAATTCAGACAGTTTATATCATGATAACCTAAAATACAGTTCGATTTTTTTAAGCATTTTTACCAGACTAGGGAATCCACCATATTAAAAGCATTATTTCATTTCAGTGAATTGTCTACATCTAATTAAAGATACTATTACCATAAGGGTATCCACATTTTACAAAGAATGTAATCTGATTACATTGGTAAAAGTGGGAGCAAAATAAACATTGAGCACTTGAATTTACTATTTGTTTCCAGGTCAGTAGATGTGAAAAATTTGGTTATGGAGTGATGGTGACTCAGGTTGCTGCAACAGCTCCTGGAGTGGTGGCACTTCAGAGTTCAGGTAATTTTTCAAAGAGAATCTCATTTTTTATTTATTTTTTTCTCTTTTAGATAAGTGGTGCAAACTTTTGCTTATTTTAACGTTTGGAATGCATACACCTTTAAGATGACGTGTACAGATTGTTTCTTTGGTACAGTTTATGTCAATATGTAAACTGCTCAAAACCATTGCTTCTACAGTATCTATTTATGGCATGATGCATATTTATTCTAAAGCAGTTTTCTCGATCATTTGATAATTTTCTTGATCAGGCTTTCAGTGTGTAGAGCAAATTTTATCTGGAGGCATGGCATAGTTTAATATGCTGACATTCAGCGAATTAAATGCTTACTTTGTAAATGCCTTTATAATCACCTATCCGTACCTCTTTGTAGAACTGTTTGTACCAAAAAAAAATCTACCTGTAGCATCTAGATGCTGCCAGTATCGTAGTGTCATTTTACAGTCGTCACATGTACTGTATTTCAGGGGTTCCCAAACTTTTTTACCTGAGACCCAGCTGCTCAGTTGCAGTAGGCCCTGCGGCCCAACTCCTTGGGACAATTTCAAATTAAAAACATATTTAAACCTGTAACATTATAAATAAACCTAATCTAAACTGCCCTTTATTCATTTGAATAAATAGTGAAAATACATTTTAGTAAATTAAATAAATTGCAAAAACTAAACACGACTTTATCAAACCTTATATAATAGAACATTTTAGAAATGCAGTTATTTTTCTTCGCATCAAACAGGAAAGACGTGCATGTCTCTTATTCCCATTCATAAATACCTGAACAGGAGTCACTTTTGAGTAAAACCAGTACCACATGCACAAAAACATAACTCTTAAATCCTAATTTCTGAACACTAACGAAAACATCCGCCATTACCTATCATACTGAGCTGTCATGCACAAAAAAGAGGGAAATGAGAGCCTTGCAGAAGTTAACTTTTTTTGCCACTAATCAGAGCGCAGCTGTACCATTTAACCAAAAGAAAACTTAGGAAAATAAATCTCTCTCAGCAAAATTAGAAACAATCAAAAAACTTTTTTTTTTGTTAGGCTTCCCAGCCTTTGGCTGGGAAGCCTATTATTATTGTTAAAGTTTTTTTTTTTTTTTTTTTTCTTCCCAAAACTTTAAACTGCTGCTGCTTCGAAGCTGTGTGACTGATCAGGTTCTGACTTGGCAGCCTACAAGTTGGATATTTTCACTGTCTGATGCTGAAAAAATTTTGCGAAGAAGAAGTTGCTGTGATAAATTTTAATGTCAAAATGGCTGCCACAAAACTTACGAAACGTGCCCCTAACAACAAACTGCTGTTATTTGAAAATGGTTTGTCCAACAAACTCCAAACTTGGTAGTTATCGACCCACTGACAATGGGATAAAAATATGTGAAAATGGTGCTGTTTTATAAAACAAGATGGCCACCAGTTATACGTTCACATTTGAAATTTAAACCTGCGTCAGTTGACAAACAATTAACTTGACTAACTCCAAACTTCACAAGCATCATCCCTGATACTGTATCAGTACAACTGACTTTTAATAAATTGTGTTGACCGGAAACAAAAATGGCCGTTTGATGCATTTTTTTAGAAACCTTTTGAAATCTTTTTCTTGGGAACCGGTGAAGTGATTGATATGACACTTGGCATATATCATCAGCATCCAAACCCGCATCAAGTTTGCAAGGCAGAAGTTTCTGCGATTAAATTTTAATGTTGAAATGGCTGCCACAAACTTTAAAGTAACGCGCCCTTAACAGCAAACTGCTGGTATTTGAACACTGTCTGACCAACAAACTCAAAACTTGGTAGTTATCGTCCCACTGACAATGGGATACAAATATGTGAAAATGGTGATGTCTTATAAAACAAGATGGCCGCCAGTTATATGTATACATTTGAAATTATAACCTGCGTCAGTTGACAAACAATTTACTTGACTAACTCCAAACTTCACAAGCATCATCCCTGATATTGTAGCAATTCAACTGACTTTTAAAAAAAAATGTTGTTGACCTGAAACCAAAATGGCTGTTTGATGCGTTTTTTAAACCTGCTTCTTCCAGTAATTGTTTAAGTGTTTGGTACTGGTACTGGGGCTTGGAAGCCGTTAAACTGCCTGGCAGTTCTAGTTATTATTATTTTCCAACAACACACTCTAGCATTATTTTAAGATGACTGTGAGCAAGCCAGTAATCAATAAAACAACAGTATATACAAACATTTTAATAAATCAATTACTGATATGTAACAAGATTTATCACTTTGATTAATAACTTGATTTAGTTAATATTGAAACATATATCAAAGTACTGTATTTTAAATGTGTATAGTTAATTAACCTTAACACTGCCCTATTGTCTGTTAGCTGACTTGTGAGTTTTTTTTGATAGTCCGCCAGTACTGCCTTGCTACACTTTATTTTTGTACATTTACAGCTGACACCGGCACCTGCTTTTCACTATTAATAGAAAAATACATAGAATGTCATTGCTCCCATGGCCCACCTAGGACTGTGTCACGGCCCACCTTTTGGCCACGGACCACAGTTTGGGAACCCCTGCTGTATGTAGTTTGATCAGGAATTTGAATAACTTAAAACCCAACTGTTTGTTATAAAGATGTTTACTATTAAAAAAAAAATAAAAAATGTCTGCAGCTGAAAGGAGGATACCACACAAAATAAGCTCATGTTTGACACTCCATAGTGAAGGTAGCACTCATATACTGGATAAATATCAGATATTAAGCAGAAAGAGACACACAGATATTTGATACAGAGGTGTGTCATGGTATATGCCTGAAATGTTGAATTTTAGGTATTTTATGTTCAAGGATGCCCCATATATTAGGTCTTGTACCTGAGACAAAAGCTGATACGTGCTTTTCTGTTTTTGGAAAATATCTCATGACCAGTATGATGTTATTATTATTTAGAAATTAGAAATAATCCTGCATACCAAAAGAAGAAATACAGTGTAAATCAAAGAGCTGGAGTTACCAGGCTTTTATCCAATTTAAACTGCGTTCTCAATTTTTGTCCGAAGTGCAATATAAAGCAAATTAATGTTTTAAAAGTAGCTCAGGGTGTTCTTTAGAGTATGTTTTACATCTGAGTTGTTGTTGTTGTTGTTGTGTTTTTTTTTTTTGTATTTTATTTTTAATTAATTTTGAAAAACTAGAACAAACTTTCTTTTATAAGCTCATTAGGGAATTGCAAAGTAAAATAAAATAAACTACTGGATTGTGCCGTCAACGCCCTTGTTTGAACAATCTCCCCCCCACCCCACCCCACCCCTGAACTTTTAGCTGAAAGTTACATCACCGTAGATTTTTGTTTTTAATAGCTATGCGCAAATAATGCTTGAGGGGAAATTTCGCTGCTCACGTGAATAGAAAAAATCTCTCTAGATGTA
This sequence comes from Polyodon spathula, assembly GCF_017654505.1. Lineage (NCBI taxonomy): Eukaryota > Metazoa > Chordata > Actinopteri > Acipenseriformes > Polyodontidae > Polyodon > Polyodon spathula. The sequence goes on from NC_054539.1 coordinate 51,248,256, forward strand.
GTTGCTCTGTGCATTAATGATTCAAACAATTGCTTGCATCATCAATGATGAAGGTTCAGATAATGAAGATTATATAGTCTCCACAGTCTGGTTGCTTATGCTTTCCTGTTTCTCTACAATCCATATTTTTGATTATTATTTTTTTTTAGACACTGCAAGGGCTTGTTACTAAGGCTTTTTTTGTATTGAACCTTTTTAAAGCTGTAGTGCTGCTTTGGATGCCACGTTAATTTATTATTTTGTGTTATTTTTTCACTCTGGAAACTCCAATTTTTTACTTTCAGAGATTATGTAAAGCAGTCTCTCAGAAAGGCCAAAGAGAAAAGTATCCGAATGCCCCCTTTTAAGGATAGTTTCAGGCATATCTGAAGTACATTTTCAGCACAGTATAGTGACACTGCAGGAACTTGACCCCATAGTGTGGGACATCTTTCACAATCTGAAATAATACTTACTGTAAGATAAATAAAACAACTTAAAATGCAAATATGTTTAAATTTGCATTAATTTGTCTTAGGTTTTGTGAAAGCCTTGGTGTTGGAATTGTGGTCAGTTCTTGAATGTGGAAGAGATGATGTGAGAATGATTCATCCCAAATCAACTCCCATGGATCCTATTGACAGAAGCTGTCAGAAGGTAAAAGTCAGAAATAAGTGATTCAATGGCCTACATCAAGTCTAAATTTAATGTAGTAATCTGTTTTGATCTATTAAGTTATTTAACATGCTCCATTTTATCCACGTCTACTTAAAAAGAATAATAATATTAATAATGGTAGATATACTTTATGGGAAAATTGGTCTGTTACAAATTACTTAAATCGTTTGAACAACATTATTTTAGATACATTTTCGTCATCTTTTTATTTTTATGTTTCTACATTATTTTGCAAAAGGTTATCTAGTTCTGATTGAGTGCCCATTATTTTTATTATTATTATTATTATTATTATTATTATTTACTATTATCTATCCCTTGTTTTTTTTTTTTTTTTTATTTGAAAGGTAATTTCTATAATAGAGGATCAAATGATGAAACATCAAGTGAAGTACAGAAATCATTTTAATTAGACAGAAAGAAGCTGTGGGCAAATTAGGCAAAGTGAAAAAAAAACATCACTGTCTTTGCTGATGTGTTTATGAGGGAGTTAAAGTAACATAAAAAAAGAAACAGCAGACATTTAGTCTAAACAATAAAGCTGCCTCTCTTTGGAACTATGAACATAAACATTGATCCTTCCTGCTTCCCTCTTTTGTGCTGTTGGTGATTGCTAGTCAATTGTATACATTTTATTTTAATTAAGCAAACACATAAAACTATAAAAAAAAAAATATATTTATGTAATATACATGCATGAAACAGAAATCAAAATCAAGGTTGTAACTGGGTCTTATTCTTATCACACTCTTAGCAAACAGGTCGTTAGAAGCTTTACTTTTTAATACACTTTCATTTGATAAACTTATTTAAAAAGGAAATGCAGTATTACCTGTCCAATATGGCATCTCTTGAGATAAGAAAATGGTGCCGGATTAGACAGTGTGCTGTAAAAAATGTAATACTGTACTTAGAGTAAGTAGTGGAGTTCTGAAAAATATAGTGTTATTCGTCCCCACTTGTTGCTCCAAACGGTTTAAATTATGTACCAGTAATTTTTCCTTTCATTGTTAACATCCTGACAACTTTTTACACTTATAACTTTAAAGTCTGTTTCAAATTTATTTTCAAAATGGCTGCTCTAGTGCACTGGGATTTAAGATATGTCCTCTAAATCACTGCAGGGAAAGATGTAAAAAAAAAAAACAGCAAAAAAAATCATAACAAGAAGTGCTCTGGCTTTTCTGTTCTGCACCACATCATGGGTCGTTATTGCTGTGTTACCTGTTTGACAATGTGGGCAATAATCCTTACACTATCAGTGCATTAGAGTGGCCATTTTAAAAGAGCTTTGAAACAGACTTTAAAGTTGTAAGTATAAAAAGTTGTCAGGATGTTAAGAATGAAAAGAAAAATGACAGGCACGTTATTTAAACAGCTGTAGTAAAACCTGGGGACGTGTAACGCTAGGTTTTTTCGAATCCAGATACTTACTCTTTAAAAAAACTATTTGTATTTTTTTAAACAACTTTATTACTGTGTTTCCACAGTATAATAAACACAGTAATATATCAGCAAACTTCGCTTATTCGTATTGTACCTGCATAGGATTCAGGCGTTTTCTGCTGGCATTCAGGTTTTCTCCCTGTTGCTTGAAATTGGCATATTTTCTTTTCAGAATGTCTGAAAAGGTTTGCCTAGCAATTAGAATTTTTCACTTGCCTCCTTTTGTGTTATTTTGGTAAACGTTCAGCTTTTTTGATAAGCGCAAATGTTCTTTCAAAAGATAGCTTGTTGTGAGGATGTTTAGACATTGTATTCGCTGTCAACAACTGCATTGTTCAGAATGGTGCCGGCAGGACATGTGAAGTCTTGTTTTTGTTTGTTTTTTTATGCTAGTTTTAGAAGTAGAAAAGAATGATCACATGGCTCAGTGCCAGATTGCACAGTCAGATTTACATTGAATTTAGACAGAGACTTGAAAATCATGCCAGATTCCAGAAGGTTCCGGATTGTAGAGTTTATCACACTGGTTTGTAGAGGGGCTGGATTAGACAGGTTTTACTGTACCATTACCAATACAAACAAAATTATCCTTAACCCTAATTTAAAAAACAAAATGTAATTTGTGAGGCAGTTCTGTTTAACCCTAAAACCCTAAAATAAAAAAATATATATCTTTGAATACCAGACTGTGTGAACTATGGGTCTCAATTACTCAACCAAACATCACAGTAATGATTGGTGATGATCAAACACTGTCTTGGAAGCTCTTGTTGCTTGATTTGCCACTTCTGCTTTTATGAAACCCGATGAATACAAAGCCTTAACCTTTTAAGGGCTAAGCATTTTTCACCAGACCAGATTTTTTTGTCCCCATAAAAATTCACAAAAAAAGCAATTTTTTACAGTAGCATCTTGAAATTTTGTGTTATTTTTACATATGAAACTGTTTTTTTTTTGTTTGTTTGTTTTTTTTGTTTGTTTGTTTTTTTTATATTAAGTAAGTACTACATGTAATAGTGTGAAAATTAATTGTGTCAGTTATTCTCCCTACAGGCTTTTCTTGCTCTAGTGAATCTCTTATCTTCCTACCAAGCTGTATATGAGCTGATTAGTAAACGAGATCTTCCAAACAAGCCTGAGTACCACTTGCGTGAGATGCCCACCTCCATTATTGTAAGTATGATGGTACACTACATTAGCGCCTCCTGCTTTCATCACTGCATATTTACTGTTTAACTTTTCTTCAAGACAGTTGTTCATCTTTTCTGATTCAGTGTTGTGTTTTTTTTTTTTTTTGATCATTTGTCCTGTAGACTTTTTCTATTCATTTTGTCTGTGAGTGTTCAGCTAGATACAGTAACATAGATAATGGAAGACACATCTGTCATGCGGTATGATTGAATCTTAAGGAAGCCGTTATCATTGTTATAATTGAAAGATTCAAAGACAAGTTGGTTTGTGTTGATACACTCACTTTAGTATAAGGACAAGGGTGTTTTTTTTTTCATTTTCATAACCATACCCACTATTTTGTGCAAGGCAGCTTTCTGTATGTAATTTGAGGGATATTGATTATGTTAAATGAATCATTCATTTGTGGTATATAAAGCATTTCTGTTCTATTCCCAACATTTGGCAAGTAACCATTATAGATCCATCTGTTTAGGTTCATAATGATTACACACAGTTGAAAGATTAATAATGTACATATACTGGCAGGAAGATAATTTAATCTGGTGGTACAAATTATTTTGTTTTAGGTGCACTGTCTGTGTGTACCACACGAGGGCATCATTTGCCAATCAATATATACTCATCCTTGGTAATAATAATAAATAACTAAACCTAAGCAGTTCACTTTATATTATAACACGTGTTCAACGAAAAACAAAAATGCCAACTGCAACCTGTATGTGTGGTTCCTGAAGAATGTTTTAATATAGAAAAGGCATTATAAGAAACTCTATTAAAGATTTTTAGCATCATTTTAGAATCTCGAATGAATATCATTATAAAGTAGGGCTGGGTTCGAAGGTTCGTTCGTTAGCCAGGAATTCAAAGGTAGTTTTAAACCTTCAAAGGTTCGTCAGGCGGCATTCACACATTGTGTGTGTGTGGTTTTTTTTTTTTTTTTTTGCTCTGTTAACAGAAACTGTTTGACAATGTGACTACTATAAATCACACTTAAATGTCACTCACATGCAAAATTTGATCTTTTGATGTGTATAATGCATATTACATAAACAAAAGTTAGTGAATTAAAATCCACTACCAAATCATTATACATAGCAACTCTATATGGCGCTCCAAAGCACTAGTGGGTTGGGTGCCTATAGCGGTTGTAGTGCTTCAGTAAAATATGTACTCAGTACCTAGTGTACAAGACAGTGTAAGAGAAGTGCTGTGGTAAAATGTGTTTGAAACATACAACAGATACGCTAACAATAATAATTTTAATTTAAAAAACTAAGCACCATCCGCCCCTCCCCCTCGAGCTTGTGTTATCCAGAGGCAAACTTTTAATTTCTTCATCACCATCTCGACAGCAAAGCGTTGTATAGCTTAAGCTGTACTGGAAGAAATGTCTCGAAACCCTCTGCTGTTTGCGATTTTTTTTTTGTTGAATGCCCATACGACCAAAAAAAAAAAAAAAAAAGTTGAATGCAAACAGCAAGCGACTGTTAAGAGGCACAACCGATCTCTGGGGTCACTTGACAAGCATAAGTCCATGTTATTGTTGTTGTTGTTGTTGTTAGTATTATTTATATTTTTTGTAGTAATAAAATGTGACTGTGACTGATAACCTGCTTGGAACAGTGACTGTTAAATAAAGCTTTGTTTTGCTTAGTCCGCTGCAGTTGTTATTGCTGCAATGCCAATGCAATGCTGTATGTATCGTAAGCAGCAGCAATTACATATAAAATAAACAACTAGAATTTTTATTTTTATTTAAATTGAAAAAACATGATTACTGTTCTATATAACATATTTTTAAACTACATGTTAATGTTTTGTTCCATTTATATGGATTATCTGTAAAATAGGATTTTCAATCAAATATAAACAAGTAGCTATGGTGACATCACCAGTAAATTATGCAAATTAGTACCATCGAAAGTTTGAATCTTCCTCCAGTAATGTGTTCCGACCCTTCGAAGGTCAAAGTGTACCCTTCGTTGCAACCCTTCTATCAAGCTATATATACTTGAATTATTTTATGAAGCTTGCAAATCTGCCATTTAAACATATTACCAAAGGCAGTTCTCAATATTAAAAAATTCTAATGTTCCTTTTTTTCAAGTTTTCACTTATTACATTTCCCCCACTTAGTAAGGGGCTGTTTCATACTAGTCTTCCGTATACTGAGAGATGGTTTTGCGACCAGCTGCAGTTCAGAAAAATGTAATTCAGGTTATTACTCTCCCTTGAACTAAAAATTGCCCTGAGTGATTACAAGTTTTTTGTTGAAAATAATGAAGAATGGTTTCTGTATTTGAACCACCTCAGTTTTTATGTTTAACAGTATTGTTTTTTTGTTTTTTGTTTTTTTCCCCAAAAGGATATCATTGACAGACTGATAATAATTGATTCCGATGCCAAAATACACTCACTGTTTAACTTTGAACAGTCACACACCTTTGGTCTCAGGTAAGATAGCCGTTATTTATCCATTGTTTCAGTCAGGCTTCGGCCCTGGTTATAGTTCTGAAACTGCACTTGTCAGAGTGGTAAATGATGTGCTGTTATCTTCAGATATGGGCTCACCCTCCGTTCTTATACCTCTAGATCTAAGTGCAGCATTCATAACTATTGATCATCTTGAGACTATAGTAGGATATTCAGGTTGTCCTCACTTATCTTTCAAAAAGATTTCAATTTGTTAAAAGTTACACATGGTGTCCCACGGGGTTCTGTCCAATTTTGTAGAGTTACAATTCAAGATTATTATTTAAATATAGTTTAGTGCCCTGGAAGAGGCAACACTCTTGCTGTTGAGCTTAAAAAAGCAGTAGCAGCACACTTAGAAAACACTGTATAAGACCAGGGTAACGCTGATAGTGCCAAAGGATATTTGTCATTTGTAAAACACCTAAAGAAAATGTAGATTATTGCCTTTCAGCAAGACTATTTGAAAGTTCTTCTGAGGTTGTCTGAATTTCCAGAAACAGGGTTTGCTTGTACACCAGCTACAGCCCTGAGTAGAAAGATGCATTTCAGAGCTCACCCATCTTAGGACCAGTGTGTTCCTGCTAAGGCACAGTTTCTGGCTTCTCACGTGGCTGCTCACATCCACAAGTGCGCTTGACTCAGAGCCAGACTTCACTGCTGGGGCCGGTTGTGCTAACAAGATCAAAAAACGGGATCGGATCTGGCACCACCGAGCTGGATCATGCAAACGTGTTTTACTAAGCTGATCTGAATCTGGCTTCGTAATCTTGATCTGATCCTGGAGCTGCATGCACCATAACTAGGGAAACTATCAGAAGCGAAAAATCAGAATCGGAAGCGCAAATATTGACGCGTAGTTTAAAGACCCGAGCTGTCAAATTTGTATAAGCCTGAAATCACAGGAATGTTACAAAGAAATGTCAAACTAATGGACAAAGATCCATTGCAGTCATTAAACAATGTAAATCCAGGTTACTGTATCCTAAACACTTTATTTTATATTAACAACAAGAAAACTTTTTAATTTTTGAACTTGCCATAACTCTGTGTTATTTACTAATACCTTTACCCTGAGGTTTCTAACGGTCTATGTGCAGTTTAACTTTTTCTGTTAAACTGAAATAGTAAAGTTAAAATGGTAAAGCTAAATGACATTTGTGGGCTTTTTTTTGTTTGTTTTACACAATTATTATAGCAAATTAATCATGGATATTGCTTATTTAAAATTGTTTTGGGTATTTAAATACGTCGCACAGACTCTCGCATCTCTCTTAGGAGGCTGTGTTGTCCAGTGGTTAAAGAAACAGGCTTGTAACCAGGAGGTACCTGGTTCAAATCCCAGCTCAACTGACTCATTGTCACTTAACCTCCTTGTGCTCCGTCTTTTCACACACCCTAGTCTCGAATCTTGTAAACCGGTTTGTGATGGTGGTCCATTGTGAAAGGCTCTATATAAAAATAAGGATTATTTTATTATTTTTTTATTATTTGTATTTAATTACTGAAAGTTTATCAGTTTTCCAAAAACTATAGGCCATGTTTTACTAAACATTTTTAAACTTAATAAATAAACAATTACCATAACAAACATTATCGTAATATGATGCCTAGATCACAGTAACACAATATATTCCTAATAAAGTTGAGCTCTTACCTGGAGTGCAATAGAGGCTGACCGCTATTGTATAGCAGTATAGCTGTGACGTTTATAAGAGGAGGTCAGTCAAGAGTCTGAAAGCTTGCGGTTTTAACATTCAAAATGACTAAGGGTATTGAGAGTAACAAATTAAAACTTAAGTAGAACAGTGGTTTTGTATTTCTACCTAGCAACGTGACCTGAATGCCATAGATCCTGAAAAAAAAAAATCAGGTTGTTGACAGTTAAGTTTGTGTGAGCCATAACCATGGCTGTAGTAATCCCATTGTGGCACTGGTAAAGTAGTTTAATATTAGACACACTGGCGCATACGTTGCACCAGTGTATTATTCCCTCCGCCCTTTTAAGGGCCCCACAAAAAGACCTAGAAAATCGACTTGTACAACGTTTATTATGGTATATACAACTATCAAATCTTTCTTATTATTCACAATCTGAGTCAGTGTCGCCAACAGTTAAAATGTCTACATTACTTAGCCAGGATGTGTAATTTGGCCATTGTTTCCTTTTACCTGAGGAAAGCCAGTGCTTAACACAAGGCTGTGGATCAAACACTTCAAGAGCCTGTGCACTAATTTCAAGATCTTCAACAGTTGCCGCATTAAGTGAGTTGCATAGATCTGATTTAATTCTGTTTTGTGCAGAAATTCCACGTTCACATTGGGCAGCTAATATTGGCAGCACAAGCACGGTTTCCACTAAATGTAAAGTATTTTAAAAAAATCTGTGAAAGGGTTATTCTTGTTAGTATGACCTCCCATAAACCAATGTAGGATTTATCCATAAACTTACCTTTTGACTAGTGTTTTAAGCATTCTCCATTCTGGGTGAACTGCATCAACATTGCATCCATTCCTTGCTAAAAGGTCAGAAGTTTACTATACCGATTCAGTAAGAATTCTAACTATTCATCACAAGTCCACAGGATCATCAGGCCATGTATCATGGCAGAAAATTGAAAAATGCTGGATAATTTGGGGTCCTCCTGAAGCCCTCTCTTCAGTCGAAAGCTTAATCATGTTGCCAAACCTGTAAACCCCTAACAGTTTTTCAATATTTAGGTCTTTAGTTCATTTTACAAAATTTCTTGGATCTGGGGCCCTTAAGTTGAACATTCTGTAATGCTGGTAAATCTATTGCTTGTGGCTGTGCACTCGCAGCTGCCTGACTGATCCTGCTGCTATGGACCTGGCTCTGTTTGGGAATCCACTTGCTACAAAAATGTCTCTAGTTTGTCATTTTTTGACACAATTCTCAATTGCTTCAAGAAAGAGTTGAAACATTATTTTGTAATGTAAGGCTAAGCTTTGACACCTCTGAGAAGAGGTCATGTAAAAAATGACAGAATCCTACAAAAGCAGGTTTTTCCATTTCCTGTACAACTTGCTTTGCTCTTCCTTTAATGTCTGTGTTTTTGGAAGTCGTGATGCACAGCAGTATATTGTCCTTGTCCAGTAGCAAGACTCTCTCATCATTTGACTGCAAAAAACAAAAGACAATGCATGATAAATGTGAGGCAGACAGTGCTGTCTTTACAGCCAAAGCTATCCTAATTCTACAGCCTGACTGTAGACCAATTGTTTTCAACTTACGCTTACTTTTTGGACTGAAATGATGTGTTTTGCCACACCAGCTGCAGAATATCATATACTTTCTCAATCATTGAAACTGATCTTTGAGTACTTTTAAATGTATGCTACTTTGGAATTTTTGTTTTATGCTGTTCTGCATTCCTGTCTGTAGGAAAGTGCCATATGACATTGGTGTTTTGTAACTGAACTGTATCCCGTTAAGACCTCCCACGCAGCATTTGACAGGCAGCACCAAATGTCAGTTTATCAGCCAAAGTGATTATTTGTTGTTAATGGAAATTAATTATATGCTGTGGTTACTTAGTAAAGCCTGGCCATGCAACATTTGAAAGGCTGCACAAAACGTGCTAATAAGCGGGTTTGAGTGATGATATTAAGACAGGTAATTTTTAAAAGAACCTGTGATGCATCACAACTGTTTTTTTTTTAAATCGTGATAATAAATGGGGTATGATATTAAACTAGGTGATATAAAATGTGTTCATCTGTATTTTGGAGTTGATATTGCAAGAAATTAAGGTTATATGGGGAATCATGACAGCCCTTGATACAGCCCTACTAAGGACTAATATGTTTGTATTCTCTATTAATTTAATTATATTCATTGAAAAAGGCAAGAGAGAACCAGGTCGATATTATTTGTTATTGTTTTGGTTTAATATAGCAAGCTAATGATCCTACTGAAGTAGTCTACAATATTTTTTTCATTAAAAAGTTGCCGTTGTTCTTTGTTGAAATTAATGCTCAGCTTCCATATTTTGTGTACTACTCATTTAATCAAACTATGTAGCGTAAGAAGTTGCTTGGATCATTCATGATGTTTTTCAAATCAAGTAAGCTTATTTGTGTATAAAAAACTACAATAGAGTTGCAGCCAGTGTCATCTTACTTAAAGGCACTCAAGCTGAAATCGTAAAGTATTTAAAGTAGGCTACAAATGTGGCAGTGGACCCTCTAGTAATAATAACGTTAAAACATTACAGATAGTATTTGAAAATTGTCAGTAAACACTTAAAAAAACTTAAAAACACAGAAAAATAGATTTAATGTAGGCCTATTTAAAACAAAATCTAAATGTAACATATTTAAAGATATATTTATATGTTGCAGGTCTGTGACTGCATCCATTAAATCATAATATTTACTTTTTTTGCTGTCTGACCGGCTTTATTGTTATGATCTTTAGTTTTTTTGTAATCCTGTTTTATTTTTTTTTTTTTTTTTCACAACACTGTTTCACGCTGTGGTTTAGTCCCGTATTTCTCAATTCCTGTAAAATCTTTTGGTAGATTTTATTGTTTTGGACAGCACCGAGCCAGTACCAGATATCTTGCGAGGCCAGAGTTTCACGGTTCCAGCTCAGCTCGGCTCGACAAGTGTGAAACTAGCCTTACCGTGATGGCTCGGATCGGCTCAGCTCCAGTGTGCAAGTGTGAAAAGGCTATCAAGGAGATGGCTGCGTTTTCACCCCACAGCTCTGTGTCAAGGGAGAGCCACGCACCAGGAAATAGAGAAGCTCTGGGCAGCAGTTTCCCACCATGTCCTTGCAGAGTTGCTGTTTGAACGTTCGACACAGTAACATTCCTCGGTACCTTCAGAGTTGCCATCAACAATGGTATCCCCTTTAAGTACTGTGCGTGTTGAAATTATATTCCATTATCAAAAGGCAAAATCAAAACAAAAAAAAAACACTGTAATAAAACTACAGAGTAAAGTACTGCTTGATGCAGTGTCTTTGACATTCTCTTATCCCTTATTACGTTATTGAGGTGCCCAGATTCCTAACAGTATTACTGTGAACTTTAGCCGTCTCTGCTGCTGACTGTCTTTCTCCATGGCTGCCTGCGTCTGTCTCCATAATAGGCAGCTTTTCTTTCGTTCTGTCTCTCACTTGGTATGTGATTTATCACCAGGGTATGCCACTGCTCCCGCCAGAGCTTTGGCGGGGCTATATCCTGAAAAGTCTATAGGAATAGGAGAGCGTCACTCTTATGGAATCAACCATCCCCCCCAAAACCTGCCCCCCCAAGCAATCAAAGAGGTCTTAGTGAACCCACCCGTGCTCAACCTCCTGTGTCATCACCATGATTGGCAGGCTAGTCAAACGGTTTCCGATTTTGATTTTTGATTTTTTTTATTTTGTGATGTTCTTTAAACATATTTTGGGCCGATTCGCTTTCTTAATCAAACACTAATTTCAGCTTATTAATTTCCACTGCGTTAGTTTCTAGTAGTGTGTCACTAATTTAAACGGTCTGGTATTCAGTTAAGGCTTAACAACTATTAATTAAGGTTTAAAGGGAGGGAGAGAGATGGAAAATAAAAAAAATGAAAACTAGAAGCCCTATATATAATTATTTATCCCTTATGTTAAGCAATTTACTTGTGTCTGAAAGGGTCTAATGGAGTACTGTACTCTGCCAGAGCTGTGTTAGAGTCACCACATTTTATTAATTATTATTGGTTTATTTAGCAGACGCCTTTATCCAGGGCAATTTACAGAGAACTGGGGACCTCCTGGTTACAAGCCCTTTTCTTTTAATCACCGGACCATACAGCCTATTAATTTGGAAGAAACAAGATCTGCTGTTAATGAAATTAGTTTGGGGGTGATTTTCGTAGCTTGTTAAAGTTGTTTGTTTACCTGTGTTTTGTTTTTTAGATTACTAAATGTTATATGCTGTAATTTGGATACGCTCTTGCTTTTGGAATCCCAGTACAAAGTATCTCAAATACTACTAAACACACAAAAGGAGAATATCGCAGAAACATCTGGAAATCAGGGGTAAGTATTTGACACTGTAAATGTTTTAATTTGTGGTGCATCGAGTCAGATTGTATTGGATTATGAATGCTGCTATAGATACTGCATGTATAAGTGGAAACATATCCAAACAGACATTTGTGTTTAAATAATTGATAAGATGGGAACTTGTGCTCCTGTGCTTGCCCTTAGGGGATGCACATTTTTCTGTTCATTAGAGCAGGGGTTCTCAAACTGGGGGTTGCAGGGATGTCTGAAGGTGGTTAGAAAGGATTTGGCAGCTAATGTTTTTAAATATATATATTTGTATTTTTTTTTTTTTTTGGTATGTTTTTTTTACATAACCAGAAGTTACTTAGTTACAGATATACCACAGTTTTTGGAGGTTAAGCACTAAACTGTGATGGGTGAACGATGAGTCTCTTTAAAATCTGGGTGTGGTAATTATGTGGTCCTTTCTTTGATATTTCTCACCAATTTTTATTCTGGTAACTATAAAAGAGAGGAGTCAATCAGTGAAGCAAAGAAGAGTTAATCTCGTTTGAAAACGTAATAAACTAAGTGACCATTTTACAAAGACAAGATTTTTTTGTGGACGAGTTTCAGTATTAGCAAAGTACATTGTGTAATATTGTTTTTTGAAAAAGCCTGGAAGTGATGTTTCAAAAGTGAAAAGTCAGCAATAAGGGAAAATATATTGAGCAGGTGTTTACATATGCTGGATCCGTGACTAACCCACAACCGCAGTGTGTTTGTGGTGAAATATTTGCTCATCAAAGTTTAAAGCCTTCAAAAATGCGCTGTCATTTAGAAACCAAGCATCCTTCCCTGAAGGACAAAGCAGTTGATTTTTTAAAAGGAAGTTAGTGAATCTGAAAAAAACAACAGGTTGTCATTTTTCAAGCAAGCAGTGTGAATAGTAAAGCTCTCTATGTGTCCTACATGGTGGCTTTTAAGGATAGCAGAAAGCGGTAAACTCCACACCATTGCTGAATCACTTATAGCACAACCATTATGCTGGGGCCTGATTCCGCAAGTAAATTAAAAGTTATACCCCTTTCAATTGATTTGGTTGCACAACACATTCATAAAATGGCTGCTGACTTTTGTGAACAGCTTTACATGAAAGTGAGAAACAGTAACTTTTTAGGTATCCAACTTGAGTCTACTGATGTGTCAGGGGCTGCACAGCTCTTAGCTTTTGTAAGATACATTTGCGACAGATACATGTAGGAGGATATATTGTTTTGTCTTCCACTTTCCGGTCAAGCTATTGAGGAAAGCATGGCTCTAAATGGCATACTCTGTACCGTCCTTTTTGATTCCCTTTTTCTTCACATTTAATTTACAGTCCTTTTACTGGTTCTTTAAATGTCTGTCTTTGTTAGCATTCTTTTTTTCTCCAGCTGTCACTTGACAGCTGGAGTATTCCCCCAAACAGATGTTTACTTTAAATATGACTGGGGAAAGCATTCATGACACGTTTTCTGAGGCAGTTAAAGATGCTTTGCTGGACTGTGATCGGTGTATTGGTGTATGTACTGATGGTGCCAGAGATATGACAGGAAAGCACAGTAGTATGGTGACTTGAATTCAGTGTTGCACACAATGCTACTTGGACATTGTTCAATACATTGTGAAGCTTTAGCTGCTAAACATATGCCTGCTGATTGCCACCTTCACAAGATGATTGAAGCTCTAAAAGTGATGAACTTAATCAAAGGTCAACCAACTATTGCACGTTTTCAATGGTTTGCGAAGAAATGGGCTCTGAACATCAGCAATTACAGCTTTCCAGTGGGAAGGTTTTGATACGTTTGTTGGAGCTGAGATAAAGCATTATTTTCCTCAAGTTACAGCAACAGGTAGCCTTTGGATAAGAAACCCATTTGAAGAAGATGCTGTTAAAAATGCAGCCTTGCCCCCAGCAGTACAGGACAAGCTTGTGGATTTATCATGCAATAATACCATGAAGCTCGCTTTTCCAACACAATTACTTTATGATTTTTTACTCTGTGCATGGAATACTTATATGTGAAGCCATGAAAGTGCTTGTGCCTTTTGCATCAACATACCTTTGAGTCAGCATTTTTTAATCTTGCTGCAAATACTGTAACCGTCTCAATGCTTAAGATGATCTGCTAATACGTATTACCAGCATATAGAGCCTCATATGGAAGTACTTTATTCAGAATAGTAAGCTCACCCATCACACTGAAAATGTAGGATATATAATTTAGTTTTTCTTTTTTGAAGTAGAGAATGTGTAGATTACTAAATTAGTCTTTGACTGCCAATGCACATTTTTAATGTGTGTGATTTTAAATGTTTTGAGATCATAAATTTGTTTAAAAATGTTGCTCTGTGTGTTTAAATTTTAGTTACACTGAAATTGGGGGTTGCGAGTTGTTCACCCTTAGAAAAAAAGGTTCCCAGACTGAAAAAGATTGAGAACCCCTGCATTAGAGAATTAAATGTTTTTCACATTGGTGTAATATTACCTTTTGCATAATTTAAGTGAAACAGAAACCACCTGCTGTTTTATTAAACAGTTCTTGCTACTTCTTACTAAGAATACAAATGAAAGTAATACACGTACTCTTCTGTCTTGTCCCACTTAGCATACTGGAATTAATTTACTGTGGCACCGTTTCCCGCCTGCATGCTGAACATGCTTTCACTTATTAAAATACACTTTATAGTTCTTCTTCTGCTACAGACAACAATAATACAACAACAGATGAAACCCGTCAGTTTCGACAGAGTAGTCGTCTTTTTTTTTTTTTTTTTTTTTTTTTTTTTAACAATTATTTTATTAACTAAAAAAAAAAAAAAAATTAAATTATTTTTTAAAATCAGTATTTAATCATAAAATGAAGTCCATATAGCGAGGATGTAGTATATCAACACTGGGCTGACGGTTTGGACAGTGTACTGTAGCTTGTAATTCCAGTCTGTAACTTCGTTCAAAAAATCATAGCCTTCAATATAAAAGTATATATTTTGGCTGTCATAGTGTCCATTTTAACCTTCGTTTCAGTGGAACAGACACAGTCATGTGACATATACCAGTGCGCTGAATAGATAGATAGATAGGCAATCCTCGCGGGATTTGGTTGCAAGCAATGTGTACGTTTACGTCACCCCGGAAATCACTCAGGCATTAGCAATGAAAAGCATTGATTCTTCTAAACGTGTTTTGCCAGAATGATCTGTGAGCGGACTCTCGATTGAGAAACCGCTGTTTGATTAAATCACAGAACGTTATCTTGTTATAGAGTGAAAAATCGGATTGCCCGTCCGGCAAGCAGCCATAAAAAAACACGTTGTCCGACAGATTTTTTTGGTTGTCCCGGAACGTCAGGCTAGCAATTTTGCAAGCCCTGAACTGACTCCATTGTGATTTAGCAGTTGGTTCAGACAATTTAACAACAAATGCTGGATTGTAAATAAATATAAAACTATAATGAGGGATCAACAAATAGGATCCATAATCCATAAATAGGCAAACAGGGTTGTTATGCTTGGTTGTTTTTTGAATAATAATAATAATAATAATAATAATAATAATAATAATAATAATAATAATAATATCATCAGTAATACAATAAAACCAAGATTACTTTTCGCTTGATTAACTTTGTTTGGACAAAATATGCCATTTTCATAACAAAAGCCTTACCAATCGATTACACTATGTAACACAATTTTTGTTCCTGGGTAGTAAGTGTTATTTCCTAATTGCTTATGCCTCAAAAGTATAGAAAATGGCTATTATTCCCCACAAACTTTGCTTTTGTGACCAGGACAGTGATATTTTGAAATGTACCTATTTCCAATGAGAAAACGGGCGAATTTGTGTCTTTTCGTTCACATAAAGTCAGAAAAAAACAACATATGAATCCAAATTAACATGTATTTACTAAAGTAATACAAAGATGACTACAGAAGATTTAGAAGTGAGTAGTTTTTTGAGATTTACAATTGTACTGTATTTGTGGGGAATAATAGCCATTTTCTATACTTTTGAGGCATAAGCAATTAGGAAATAACACTTACTACCCAGGAACAAAAAAAAACATTTTTTTGTTACACAGTGTTATATGAAGTACCACTGCAGCAAGACTACTGCTCTGCACATCAGCGTATTTCTATGTACGTTTTATATATAAACAGTTTGATTCTGCAGTCATAAGGAACTGATTGGGAAAGGGACATCAAGAAACTGATTTCAATTTTTTTTGCTATTGTGCCAGTTAACTTACAATTAAAGAGTTCAATTTTGCATCCTGGCACCACTCCCATTTCTTTTTTTTTTTTTTCCTTTTATGTAGGTTATATTCCACTGAATTGTGGGCAATCACTACTTCCTCTTTAAAAATATTTAAGTATCATGTATAAATGAACAGCAGAGCCTTATTCAGCTACAGATACAGTGTATTTGTACTAATCAAGTACAAAATAATTGCAGGGATTTTATCATTGATGGTCTGTCTGTGGAGAGGAATCATATTCTTGTGAGAGTAAATCTGGTGGGAGGACCATCTGAGCGTTTTTTGCCTCCAAGAGCTTTACAAAAGGTGAGAGTGTAATTTTTTAAAGGGGAAGTAATTGGAGATTTATGAGATTAATTATACATGTACAACATATGCATTTGCAATTTCTAATACAATATCTGAAATGTGTGATAGCGTGTGATATCTGCGTGTTGTACCTGCTCTGCTGGAGGTCCCCAGCATGTTGTACAGCTGCGCTCTCACGTTGCACACAGAACAGTGCTGCTGTGCAATAGAAACAAAAGTCAGCAGCAAAAGTCTCGAAACACTGGACCTATCTGTGCAGGACTTGTTTACATTTCTAGCTTGCCCATACAAATCCAAACACATGACATCTTTGCTTATTGCTGTAGCAGAGACTGGTTAGTTGATTATCTGTCAATCTTTAATAAAGGCAATTTATTGTATTCACTAGACAATTCTCGATCTTTTATTTTGCCATCTAACTTGCATGAATCAAAAAATATTGAAATACTGAAAACAGGCCCTTATGCAATTGTGTAGTGCAATTTCTTGTCACCTTGGTATAATTGTGTGAGGCTTCAAAAGAAGTTTTTATAGAAACCTATTTATTCAAGGCAGGTGATTTCCGTTCCACATGTTGTAATTTGGTTATCGTGTTTTGCCGGGTTCCTAAGTACTAACCTCATCTGCATCTACTCATCATTAAAGAGATAAAAAGGAAATTGCTGCCAGAAAATCTTTTTTTTTTTTTTTTTTACATTTCAAAACAAATATTACACATTTGTCAATTGTAGTTTATTATTAGAGGAGAGTGTTATATTAGGTTGTAGTATTGGATGTCATTTTGATGGGTGAGCAATACAATTGACAGCAGTAGCTAAGAGGCCTAGTAAAGTCAATAATGCATAAGCTTAGTAATATAGTGAAAAATTAAAAAATGTGCTGTATATTCACCTGTGTTGTCATTTTCTAATTGTGTTTTTCCTTCTAGGGCATTGACCCATATCCATGGCCAATGTTTTCATCATACCCATTGCCAAAGAGTTACGTTATAGAGGTGCCAAAGAAGTCTGCTTCTAAACAAGGTATATATAAAAAAACAGCATACACACTATGGGGGTGACTTATAGGGGGTTGTTTTCAAAGGAGATCCGCTTGAGGATCGTATTATTTAGACCTTTTTTTTTTTTTTTGCACCCCTTTTTTCCACCAAGTCAGTATTTTCTAAAGCTGCGGAAAACATGGTGGGACTTTATCTGCTAGTTTGGTTCGTTATTCTGATGGTTTCTTTTGGCAGAGTATGTAATGATCTAAGAATCTGTCTATTCACCACTTTCATCTTTAGAAAATAATGTAAACTTCCACTAGTTAGCTTTTCGCCTGCTTCAGCACGGTCAGTACGACTATCCACCAGTAAAAAACAGAGTGACAGCAAGTCAAAGTCTCTCTAGCATTCAAAGTGGATCCTATGTTAGAAGCAGAGGTGTGTGCGTGGCGTGCGTGCGTGCGTACGTGCGTGGGTGCGTGCTATGATCCCAAGCTGAAATACAATCCCACTGCAATGCACACAATTCTCTTTACCTCAAGCTGATCTAAAGAAAATCCGACCATCCCTTCGTCACAGTGAGACTAATTTGAATTATTCTCCAGGGTAGCCCCAAATGTGTCAAACTATAGGCTACTTTGGAAAATTACAAAATAAAAAAAAAAAAAAACGGGTAATGTGACGATGCTGAAGTTGACTTCTTATTCGCTAATATGCACAAATGTATCTAAAATGGAATAAGTAACTGGGGATAAATCGCCTCGGCTGCTTATTTCAAAGTTAATACAAATACAGGAACCCCTCTCTGTCATCCATATTTATTTATCCCGGTCTAAGACCAAGCCTAATATCAGGTCAGTGAGTTCATGGTGTACACTTTATAGAATGCCCCCTACTGTTAGTGAACATATGAATGTAAACAAACATTTGTTGTGCTTGGTTTGTTTTAGACAGTGAGATAAGTAAATTCCTGGCATCTTCAAAGAATTCGGAGAAACAGATTGGTTGGTTAGAGCACTGCAAGAAACAATTCTGTAAAACAATGACGACCAAACCAGATGCCATTAGAGGGAATGGTGAGTAGCTCTTTTGAAAGGTCAAATGGGGTTACATGAACTCGAATAAAATGTAGTTGGTATTTGATCTAAGGCAGCGATTGGTTAGTTGAAGTATGCCCAATTGAAAAGGCATTATCTGATTAATATACAGTCAGCACAGGTGTAAGTTCCTTTGAAAAACTGCCTAGTATTCCTTTCTGTGTCAAATGGGGACTAGCGCACACATCTCTCCTGTTTCATTATCCTTTAGTTACATTTATTGTTGGAATGAGTCACTACAGTTAACCATTTAACAGGTATCAGTAGTAAGATTTTTATAAAAAGTTAAATATATTGGTTTTACTGCACCTGATATATATATATATTTATACACACAGCAGATGCCGCATATTAACAACCTCTCTATTCCTAGCAAAAAGTTGTAATTTACCGAAAGTTGTCAATAAGCAAAAAGCCTGTTTTCAAGTGCATTTATATGGAACAACGATATATACTGTAGTTTTACAAATAAGGCAGTGAAACACATGTTTTAAGTGTTAGTGTGAGAACATGAGAAACACAAAATACCCAAAAATAGAACTGTTTACTTAACATGTGTAATGATGTAAATCCATCTCAATCCCTATTGCATTGTACCAGACGATAACCACCACAGGTGGATCGTCCTCTAAATCTGACTAATATTATTCTCTGAAATAACGTCTGAATATTGCAAAAATGAAAAGTGAAGCCTTTTGAAGCATTTTGTTCAGTAAGATTCGCTCACCGATGCCAAGTCGAGTGAATCGCTTCATGCTCAGTGCAAGGTACTGTAGACCCGCATAACCCAGTGTCTCAAGTGAAAGGCATCACTAAAATTTAACAGAATACAGAACTATATACAATACTTTAAATGATTATATAAAATTGACAACTGTACTGTACATGTTATATCATTACCTTGTATTGTTGATACACAATATTAAGCAATTATACATTTTCTAGATAGACTGAGAATGTAGCCTATAATTTAAATATGCGGCACCTTTTTCTCATTTATTATGGCTGAGGAACAAAATATTCTGAAGTGAATGGTTTTGTTCTATTCATAAATAATGTTGCAAAAACTATTTTAAAGTGCACCACAATAAGATACTCCCACATTTAAAAAATAATAATTAAAAAAAAAAATTTGAAAATGCACATTTGATGTATTCAATTTAACTGACTGAAACATCACATGTACAATTAGTATTATATAAACAACAAATTTAGAACTTAACGTTCAGTGCCAATACAGCAATAGGGTACGAGCAAATTAAAATGCAAGTATGATCCGCTAGTGTGGAATGTGCACAAAAAGTACGATTAGGCCTATCGATATAGATTATGAATATGTATTTTAAATGTTTGCCCGAGTCATGCCTAATGTAGCCTAATCAAAATGCTTTTATCATTAATAGGCCTATGTATTACTGGATTTTTTTTTGCCGGTGCTTTCTATATCCTCAATATTTTTAATGACGATGTACAAGGGGTCTGAGTTTGTCTTTACACTTTAAATTGTGAATTTCCATCTGCACTTGTAGGGGCTTAATTTGGGTTAGTCCTCATTGTCTGGCTAACTTGTTCCACTAGTTCATATTAGCTAAACCACTTACTGTTTGGTACGCTGAAATCAGCACTAACTTGTACAGATCTAGGATTTGCTAGACCGCTTTTTAGTCCACTTGATGCAGACTAAGTCACTGGTATGCTGCTATCGACCCCATAAGTCCAACATTAAAAATAAATAAATAAATACCCACAATAAAACTGACCCTACACGAACATTGGTTTGACCCACCATAGTCTGCCTTGCACTATTTACAACAGCTAATGATAGCAGCGGTGTGTCTGCAAAAGAAGATGCTGGACAGTTTGGATACTACAAAAAATTAAGAATTAAATATAGACTAGGTAATTGTTAGTTTAGTTTGTTTTATTCCCTATTAATTAAATTGTATTCAGACTTATTTGTGTATTTTCTTTTAAATAAGGACGTTAGTAGGTTCATGTTGCTGCAGTGCCATGAACGGGTTTAAGTTCAACAACTCTAAATAAAATCTTACTGCTATTAAGCACTGGTAATAATATGAAGGAGTGGTATTGTAAAATAAGTCACGTTTTTACTTTAGAAATGTGCATTTTTAAAAAACTTGTTGTTCTTTATTAAAATTAATTTTCAGCTTTCATACTGAAGCTTGTTGTGTACTACTCATTTAAGCAAACCAAGTAGGTATTTGCTTAATACGTTTTTCAAGTCAAGCTTATTTGTTTATAAATAATGACAATAGTTTAATCTTACTTTTAAAGGCACGCACCTGAATTGTAAGGTAATTAAACTGTTTGCTTTTACTCTCCCCGCCATTATGTGCACTGTCAGCCCTGGTTAAAGAGATAAATAATATACCCAATTCAAAGCTAGTGTAAAACTTGCCTGAATATTAAAGTAAAAAATATAAATATTTAAAAACTAGCAAGAAATTAGTTGTTGCACTAGCGGCAGTTAAATTATTGTTTTGCCCTCTAACTCAATGGACCATATTTAGAAGCAAGCACCCACAGACAGGGCACACAATAAAGAGCATTACAAATTAAAAACTGAACAACAAATGAACACTAACAGTCCCCCGTAGGACACAGCTGCTGTACCCTTGAGTAAGGCAGTGTATTTTGCCCATGCTGCTCTAGTAAAAATAACCCAACATATATATATTATATATATATATATATATATATATATATATATATATATATATATATATATATATATATATATATATATATATACAGTGGATCTCAAAAGTATTCACCCTCCTTGGACTTTTACAACATGGAATCAAAATTGATTTAATTGGGAGTTTTTGCCACTGATCAACACAAAAAAAGTCCATAATGTCTAAGTGAAAAATAAAATCTACAAATTGTTCAAAATTAATTACAAATAGAAAATAGAAAATAATTGATTGCATAGGTATTCACCCCCTTTGCTATGACACACCTAAATAAGCTCTGGTGCAACCAATTGTCTTTAGAAGTCACATAATTAGTTGAATGGAGTCCACCTGTGTGCATTTAAGGTGTTTCACATGATTTCAGGTTAAATACATCTGTCTATGGGAGGTCCAACAGTTGGTTAGTACATTTCCTAACAAAAACTATATCATGAAGACGAAGGAACATTCAGAGCAAATCCGGAATAAGGTTCTTCAAAAGCACCAATCAGGGGTAGGATATAAGAACATTTCCAAGGCATTGAATATCCCCCAGAGCACAGTAAAGTCCATTATTAAGAAATGGAGAGAATATGGCACAACTGTGAATCTGTCTAGAACAGGCTGTCCTCAGAAACTGAGTATCCGGGCAAGGTCACTAGTCAAGAGAGGCCACCAAGAGGCCTATGGCAACTCTAAAGGAGTTACAGTCTTCCACGGCTGAGCTGGGAGACACTGTGCATATGGCAACAATAGCCCGGGTGCTTCACAAAGCTGGCCTTTATGGGAGAGTGGCAAAAAGAAAGCCATTGTTGAAAAAAAAACACATCAAACCTCAGCTAGAGTTTGCCAGAAGGCATGTGGGAGACTCTGAGACCAAGTCGAAGGAGAAGATTCTTCCAGCAGGACAATGACCCCAAACATACAGCCAAAGCCACACTGGAGTGGCTTAAAAAGGTCAATGTCCTGGAGTGTCCCAGTCAAAGCCTGGACCTCAATCCAATTAAGAGTATGTGGAAACGGAGCTTGAGCAATTTTGCAAAGAAGAATGGGCAAAAATTGCAGTGTCCAGATGTGCAAAGCTGGTAGAGACTTATCCAAACAGACTCATGGCTGTAATTGCTGCCAAAGGTGCCTCTACCAAATTTTGACTCAGGGGGGTGAATATTTATGCAATCAATTATTTTCTGTTTTGTATTTGTAATTAATTTAGAACAATTTGTAGATTTTATTTTTCACTTCGACATGGACTTTTTTTGAGTTGATCAGTGGCGAAAACTCCTAATTAAATCCATTTTGATTAAATGTTGTAACACAATAAAATGTTTAAAAGTCCAAGGGGGGTGAATGCTTTTGAGAGCCACTGTGTGTGTATACTGTATGACTAACTAATATTGTAAGATTTCATAAAATGAAGACATTCGATTTTTTTGGGTTGAACTAGCTAACCTAGCTATTATTATTATTATTATTATTTATTATTATTATTATTATTATTATTGTTATTATTATTATTATGACCCAGAAATCAGCCAGCAGGTTGTATGGGCATTGCTTTAAACCTACAACACCTCATTTTAGTTTGTATCTATTATTTTTTTGGTCAACACAATTAGCCATGTCCACCGGTCGTATGTTACACAGCTTGACAATGGTTTGTTTTCAGAGGCTACCAGTTGCTATGCGGAAGTCAGTTGACTCCGCGCAAACCTATCGGATTGTAGGATTGAATACTTGGTAAAGTTTTTTTTTTTTTAGATTGTTTCAAACATAAACATGTATTGCTAGTATTTAGTCATTAGGAAAATTATGTTTCTTGTTTAATTTATTTCACATTTACCAATATATTGTCAGATTGTTTACCCATGTTTTTTTAAGTTGGATAATAAAACACATCCATTTACAACCAACCATTTCATTGCTTGCAAAAAAAGGAACATATTATCCCTCTGTACTTTTGTTGTATCATTTGTAGTTTTTTAGATATTCAGGGATATAGAAAAAAAAAAACTTACTAAACTATGTGAAATGTTGGTGAAAGACAGCATTCTACTGTAAAACAACATTAGCTAAGCAGTGTGTGCTAGAAAGCCTTGTCAGAACATGGGTCAAGTGAGTGTGGTGGTATTTATTTATTTATTTATTTATTTATTTATTTTTAATTTCCAGTCTTTTTCAGCTTTGACAGCTCTTAATGTCATATACATTTTTATAAATATATAATTGTGTTCAGTTTGTTGATCAGCTGGAATGAACTGCTGCTCTATTGATTAAAGAAAGATTGAACAATAACTCTAACTCTCTTGTCATCAACTATTATTATCACTGCATTGGTACTGTATGCATTGTACAGTCATCAAAAGGTTTGATTCTTTTGTACAGCTTGAATAAATTATTGTTAGATGGTATTTGAACGAGTCACCGTTTTAGCATTTACATTTGATATATTTGCTGTGAAAATGGGTCTTACATTTTCAAAAGACTGGTCTTAAAAAGACTTAAAAAGGTCTTACATTTGCTCAGCTTATAGCTGCAGGAACCATGGTCCATCTGGCAAAATGACAAGTTGTAAGTGAAATAATTTCTGAATTTCTTTTTCTACAAAGTCAAGTTCAAATTTGCTTCTGAAAGTGGTTGAAAATGGCTGAGAATGCATCTGGGAGGATGTACAACCCCAAAAATTTTGGGGGGGGGGCTGTTGGTTTTGCCCCCAGGAGTTTCAATCAAAATGGACATTGGCCAAGTTCAAACATGCGTTTGAGTCTTATAAAAGATTAATGTTTCTGTCACAAGAGATCCTGCAGTGTGCCATGTTTCATTTACACATATTTCACTGGTCATCAAGAACTACTGACTTCACTTCAAACATGCAAATTGTAAATGATTTATTTTAATTTATTTTTTTTATAATGGATAGCTACTCATGATATGATCTTTCAAGGGTTTTTTGGTAGTTGTAAGGATAGCTAAGGAGCAATGCTGTTTAATTAAATGTATTGAAATGCAAAACATCCTTGTATCATGCCTTCTTTGGTTATGAATGGCCAAATAATATTGTTGATTACTATTATGTGTTCTGTGTTTCTGGGTGCATTTATCACTGCAAGCTTTCTTTGTGCTCATATAGTCTTTTTGTGTTCCATTTCCTCATTTCAGTTCTGGCTGATTTACTTGAAAAACTTGTTATGCATCGCTGTGTCAGTACATCTGAGTGCTTCTTCGCTGCAACAGATTACAAAGGTTAGTGTGGAAATCGAATCAAATGATGCTAGCTACATTACCTTAATTGTTTTTTTTTGTTTTTTTTTTAATAATTGTTGTAGGAATTTACTAGTTGGGTAGCCAGCTGGTTTGCAAAGCAGAGAACAATAATAGCTCACCTAAATATCTGTGTCCCAAGGTGATTTGAATACTTTAATCTAACTGCTCCAACTGTTAAGCTTGTAAAATAAAGATTAAATTAGAATAGCACATAATGTGTTTTAGACCTTCTTAAGCTCTGTGGCAAGCCTTTTGCATAGAATCTGCATCAAAAACAGCCATTGTGAGTCAGGAAAATAAGGACTACACAATTTGGTTACAATTAATAAGGCTCTGAGGTCCAGAGGGCGTCAAAGCACCAAGGGCGCCTACACTAGAGCACAGAGGGCGCCGATGGTATTGGGGGTCTGAGGCTCTGAGGCCTGAGGGTGCGAAGCACTGGGGGGCGTTAACCAGTGGAGTGCTGAGGCATCAAAGCGCTGAGCACCAAGGACGTCTAAACACTGGAGCGCTCAGGCATTTGAGCGATTGAGCTAGCAGCTGCACCACAGAGATAAGACGGACACAAACAAAGGAGATATCTGCTTCCGCATCTAGCACTCAAACAATATCACAGACATTTGCAGAGCTTTTTGAGATGTTATAGTAATAAAATAGTTTGGTGATAAAACGAGTGATCAGGAGAGGATTTATCCTGTCTATTTATCTATATGTGAAAAATACAGTGAACAAGGGGTGGGGCTTGGCTGGAGATGCAGTACTGAGTGTCCTTTTGGGATTCAATGCCTTTTAAACCTGTTTTACTCTGAAAAAATATATATTTTAAACAGCGCGTGTAAAATAAACAGAATGTGTGAAAATATATTGGACCTAATGCGCCTGACAAGCGCTGAATTAATGGACTGCAAAGGGTTAAGCAGGAGATCACTCATAATCTGGAGCAGAGCAGTTTCAGTACTGTGATGCGGCAGGAAGCCAGACTGTATACAAGCAGATTGTTATAAGTGAGATGTTTCATCAGCTGACTGTCTACAGTCCTTTCGAGAGTTTTTTGGAGAGAAAAGGGAGATTGGAGATGAGATGAAAATTAGATAAGTCAGCCGGGTCAAGAGAGGTTTTTTTGAGTACCAGCGTAACTCGGGCAAGCTTAAGGGCAGCAGAACCGAGCCAGAGTCCAGGTACAGGTTGAGAGCGTGCATAATGGAAGGAGCAAGATCAGAAGCACAGAGACGGACAAGGTTAGTCGGCCAGGGGTCCAGGGGGCACATGGCAGTAGTTGATTTCAACAGTAAGCCGGAGACATCTGCAATGGAGAGAGGAGAGGGCAGGAGGGGCAACCAGAGGATTGAAAAGGTAGTCAAGTAGTAAACTGGGTTTGTGGTGGGAGAGCGAAGAATAGATGTTGTCAGTTTAGTTCAGAAAGAAAGAGGAGAAATCATGACAGGTAAGAGAGGAGGATGAACTGGAGCTGGATCTGTAGGTGGCTGGATGTAGGATTTGGTCAATGGTCTTAAAGGGAACATTGGATTTACCATGTCCCATAGTTATGATTTCAGAGAAGTTTTTCACTCTGGCAGTAGCGAGCGCACGTCTGTAGCTACCGATTTGGTTGGTCTAGATCTGTCTGTGAATTTTTAATCTAGACGACCTCCACTTGCACTCAAGCTTGCGGCAGGCAGACTTAAGCAATCGAAGTTCGAAGGGAGTACCATGAACAGGTACAATCTTTTTTGACGGTTCTGGTTGTAAGCGGGTCAACAGTGTCCATGATATGAGTAAGGGTAATGTTGTAGAGGGTCACCGCATCGTCAACTGAGGACGTGAGAGTACCAGTTAGAGGGGATGAAGAGACACATTCTGAGAGTTTTAGAGGATTCAGCAGATTCTTGGGACAGAAGGAGATAGCAGTAGCAGAGGAAGGAGCAGGGAGATTAGTATTAGCAGTGATTAAGAAATGGTCAGAAAGAGAGAGATATCTGAGGTAGAGAGAATTGAGGGATCAAGACCCTTGGTCATGAGCAGATCCAGGGTGTGAGTGAGGACTTTGATAGATTGAGAGAGTGAAAGACAGTCCAGAAGCATGTTGAAGTCGGTCACTAGGGGGGAGGAAGGTAAGTCAACACGAATGTTGAATAGGATTTTGTCAGTAGAAGTGCAGATGAGGGAGAGGAATTCTGAAAACTCTGCAATAAAAGCAGAGTTATTCTTAGGTGGATGGTAGATAACAGCAAGGGTGAGGGACATGGGAGAGGGGAACTTGATGGTGAGATGCTCAAATGAAGAAAAGGCAGGCAAAGAAAGTACTGAGGAAGCGAGCACAGAATTAGTAATAACAGCAGTGCCACCGCCTCGGCCAGTGAGGCGAGGTTTGTCAAAGAGGGAATAGCCCTTTGGGGTGGCTACAATGAGTGCGTGTTGTTTACAGAGTGCCAGGTTTCAGCTAGATGGAGAAGATCAAAATTGGTATCGGTTATAAGTTTGAGAAGCAGAGATTTGTTAGTCAAAGAACAACAATTGAAAAAGGAGATTTTCAAATTTGTAGCAGGCAGCGTAGGGGAAGAAGGAGTTAGTAATGGTATGTGCAGCAGGTACTTACCAGTGTTCATTCTAGGAGAGCAGAAAGAGTGAGCATGCTTTGTCCAGGGGATCCAAACGTTAGGTGTCAAAGTAGGAATAAGGCCTCTAGTAGCAATTGGGAGGGATTTGGAAAAGGTCCTCGCTCAGACTGCCCTTGGACAAGTGGCCCTTCAACTGGCTGGCACTTAATGGCTGCCGTTCTAAGACACTTTACCAATTTATGCTGTCCTGCAGGTCTAGATCAAAATTCACTTCAATCTACCACAGCTGTGAACGCTTTAGAAAATTAATTACTTCAACCAGCTGATGTAGTTACCTCAGCAAACAAGCATTCAAAAGTTACTTACCAATTGCTATTTTCTTCCTTCCGACTGAACAGCAACAGGTCAGTAAGCAGGTCAGTAGTTTGAATCGGTAATCACTATTTTGTTTCATCAGGCTGCAAACAGCAACACAATCCACATACAAGGAGGTCACTAATGGTAGAGTAATAAGAACAATCAGTTCTCTTAAGAGCTCTAGGAATTGAAAAGGGCTTACTGTTTTATTAAAGGCTTGCTGACACAAATACAAGATAAAAAAAAAAAGATAAATGCCACTTCCAACTGCACTTTAGATAAACCAGAGATTTATAAAGCATCCTTCAGCAAACAAAATGGCTTCACCCTGTCTAAATCTTAACAGTACAATGCAGGCAGGTTTGACTGACTGCTGTCAGATCAATTAATAGATTTATATGATGTGCTTTAACGTGATTTTGCCATTCATTCTATGCAAACCTGGAAAGGTTATCTAGATAATACCTAAATTCGTGGGACAAATTGCTTTCTTCAGTGTGCATGACTCTGGTTTCCATGGTGGTCATCACCCCCCTTCAATGTCCTTGGGGACATATTAACCACAAGTTAGCTAGTTAGTCATTTTTATTCAGTTATTATTTATACAGGTTTTCTGATATTTTTAAGGCCATACTGATAGTTTGTATGTACATTCATGTAAGGGAATGGACCCCCCCCCCCCCCCCCCCCCCCCCTCCAAACTCTTGCTTTCTGTATTTTAGATGGACAGCTATTACATATGTACCAATTTTTCTGTGCTTTCTCCCAGTACTTGCCTAGGCACTTACTGGTCTGGATTCCCAGGACACACACTACAGGGATAGATGAGGATTTCATATTTTTAGAAGAATGTCTAGATGGAGAAGATGGATTGTGAAACAAACCGAAAGCTGAATCTGTCTTTTTGTTGTTTTAGTCTTTTAGCAAATGAACCACCTAGAGAGGAGCTGTCATAGTCCATTCAGTTCACTTCACTTAACCCTTCCGCTACGGCGCCGCTAGAAATCATTCATATATGAACGATGATGTAGTGGTGAAGTTAGACGCCCATTTTAAACTGTTTTAAACAACCATTGGCTGCTTACCAAATGACTGAGGTCTCCAAAGGCTCCAACAATTAATCAGGGATGGTTTTATATACTTCAAAACTAAAGTAAAGTTAGACAGAAAGCGGGGGGGGGGGGGGGGGGGGGGGGGTGTGTTCTGTCTGGAGATTCGGCTTACTAGAAATCATACTAAATCATCCAAAATAAACCCAAAAATAAATTAACAAAATATTAACTGTAGTGAAATATTCATAGAATAAATATCACAGATGACTCCAATCAAAATTCATTTCACTAAAGCCCCAGGCCAGTGGAGGTACCTTGTATTATGAGTTGCAGCATTTCAGTATCTTAGGTTTCGGTTCCAATTACAGTGTATCCATTTTAAAGTACATCATTACCGGAGAGCAAACTAAATTGCTTTACATAACCAAGGATGCTTACCGACCCAAAAGAAAAAATTTTTTTTTACAGATGTTGATGAATTGACAGATCTATCTGATGATGAACTTCTTCACATTACACACCCATCAAACAATTTGGTGTAAAATTCTTTCTTATCCTACTTCCTGAGGCTACCACTGTTACTTTTACAGTTTTTGGGTAGGAGATTACTAAATTACGCTCTTCTAAAGAATTTTTTTTTTTTCAAGTACATTTTTAAACATTTTTACATTCAAACTAAGTAATCGTAGGGTATATGTCATCATAAAGTGAAAACATTATTCTGTAATAATCTTCAGACTCTCAGCTGTTTAGGAAGGTATAATATTTTTTACTTTCTGTGGATATTTGTCCAGGTAAAGAAAAAAACCCTATTCAGTGATAGGAGGAAACCTTAGGGAGCTGAGGGTAGCCCTTCCTCCAGGCTCTGAAGACGGCCATCTCCCTGTTTGGCCTCGCTAAGCATGGCTAAGAGGCCAAACAAAAGAAGCGACATGAATGCAAGCCACACTGAGTTTTTATGGCACATGGATATGCTGTGTTGATTAGTGGGTGGATTCTCCTTCCAGAAATACAACCAAGTTTTCCGACTTTAACCCTCCATGGATAACAGAATACAAAGACAGTTTGTAACTATAAACAGTAATATGCTGTTAAGTCACTTGCACTAGTTTTGCAAAACAGGATTTCATAATGAGTATGTTTAACAAAAAACAATAATAGCCTTCCTCCCTTTCTCACTCTTTGGGGAGAAGGAGAATCCATTCCAATTGGCAGCTCTGACAGTTATGATATGAAGAGAGGCACATTTTGTTCATTAACTACTGTTGAGTTGTGGACATCTTGTCAACCAAGGCTTACAATTTAATACAGACCTGATGAGCAAAATAGACATTTATATTGTTTAACTTTATGAAAAATGTGATTTCTTGGGGCTCCAAAGTAATAATCAAATTTGTAACCAATAATAGATTTAGTACAGTATTTATTAGGGATGGGAATTTTGAATACACATTGCGTTATTCTGCTTAGCATTCAGTATGTCTTTATATTCATCATAAAGTTAAATTAGCTTATTCCTTTCAATGTTACTAAAGTTTCTCTCCGTTTTCAGCACTTGCTGTATCCATTTGTTTACAAATTTTAAGTTAGCCGGTGCCGTGCTCCCAGAAGCTGTATCATGACTGCCTAGCAACAGTGGCTGTGTGCAGTCATTAAAGGGGACCTCAATCGTGGGATCTGTTAACATTAGCTGAAAACCAGGCAACAATTTCAAACAGAATACGTTTACTGTAGAGCTGTGCTGTTACAAGCATTGCATGATTAATTATGGTCCTTACGTTTAATATGCTAATCTCATTCACATGAACGTGCAGGGTTTGCTTCTACTAGTAGCTAATATAGGTCTTTTTTGTGTACTTGAATATGTAAGCTATTCAAGTGTTTGTTTTTTTTTTATATTTGTGTAATCGTGTGTTCGACTACACTGACCCAGCGCTAGTATTTATTCATTGTGTCTCAATTATGTTTTTAATTCATGGAATTGTTTAGAATAGAGGTTTCCAAAGTTTTGATCAAGGAGGGCCACCTAATAAAACTCACCTATAATTAAACACCAATATGTGCAATCAGTATAACATAAATTTATATATAGCTACAAGATGTACATCTTTTAGGCTGCCTTTTGTTTTTTGGTTTCTGAAATATGATATATTTTGTATTGACTTTTATCATGTTTGCATTTATACTTTATTGGTTGTTTTGTATAACCAGGTTAGCACTAATCTTGGTTTGTTTTACCTAAATTAACATCGCATAGTGCAGGAGTAGTATTAATCAGGGTCTGTGAAACCAGCCATTCATGTGTATGTTTATGGGGATGTAAATGGAAAACAAATGCTTACGAACTTTGCGAATATCAGGCTTTACACTTCCCAATACTATCCTAAAATAAGATGTGGCTTTCATTAACATAATGTTAAGCCCTAAAAATAACCTGCTTAATCATGAACTGCTCATAATGTGAAAAGTGCTTAATGTGCAATAAGTTGTTTTGTTTGTTCTGTACAGCTGGGTGGCAGAACATTATAGCCAGGAGCACTTTTAACGGAAAAGTAAACTTGCCTTACCTTAAATATATAATCCAGAAAAGAATTTGAATAATGTGTTGTCTTTCATTGACTATATCTGGTTGCTCTTTTTTACATTCTACATTCTTTTTCATTACTGTTTTTTATTATGGTACTTTACTATGCTTATTTTGTCACTATACGATTTGACTGGGGAAAGATAACATAGGTTTAAGAACATAAGAAAGTTTACAAACGAGAGGAGGTTATTTGGCAATCTTGCTCGTTTGGTTGTTAGTAGCTTATTGATCCCAGAATCTCATCAATCAGCTTCTTGAAGGATCCCAGGGTGTCAGCTTTAACAACATTACTGGTGAGTTGGTTCCAGACCCTCACAATTCTCTGTAAAAAAAGTGCTTCCTGTTTTCTGTTCTGAATGCCCCGTTGTCTAATCTCCATTTGTGACCCCTGGTCCTTGTTTCTTTTTTCAGGTCAAAAAAGTCCCTTTGGTCAACATTGTCAGTACCTTTTAGAATTTTGAATGCTTGAGTCAGGTTGCCGCGTAGTCGTCTTTGTTCAAGACTGAATAGATTCAATTCTTTTAGCCTGTCTGCATATGACATGCCTTTTAAACCCGGAATAATTCTGGTTGCTCCTTTGCACTCTTTCTAGAGCAGCAATATCCTTTTTGTAGCGAGGTGACCAGAATTGAACACAGTATTCTAGATGAGGTCTTACTAAAGCATTGTACAGTTTTTAACATTACTTCCCTTGATTTAAATTCATCACTTTTCACAATGTATCAGAGCATCATGTTGACCTTTTTTTTACAGCTTTCCCACATTGTCTAGATGAAGACATTTCTGAGTCAACATAAACTCCTAGGTCTTTTTCATAGATTCCTTCTTCAATTTCAGTATCTCCTATATGATATTTGTAATGCATATTTTTATTGCCTGTGTGCCGTACCTTACACTTTTCTCTATCAGATGTCATTTGCCATGTGTTTGCCCAGTTCTGAATCTTGTCTAGATCATTTTGAATGACCTTTGCTGCTGCAGCAGTGTTTGCCTCCTATTTTTGTGTCATCTGCACATTTAACAAGTTTGCTTACTATAACAGAGTCTAAGTCATTAATATAGATTAGAAATAGTAGAGGTTTATCCTGTAATCAGTACTTTCTGTTTTCTACATGTTAACCACTCCCTAATCCATGACACAGCCTGTGTCAAGAGACTTGCATGATCTTGGTTAGTGGTTTGTAAATAACTTCTTTCATTTATTTGAGTGTTATTGGGAGGATCTCATCTGGCCCAGGGAATTTGTTTATTTTAAGAGCTCCTAGTCCCTTTAACACTTCTGCCTCGGTTATGCTGAAGTTATTTAAAACTGGATAGGAATAGGTTGACATGTGGGGCATGTTGTCCGTATCCTCCTTTGTAAAAACTTGTGAAAAGTAATCTTTTAATATATTTGCTATTTTTTTTTTCTTCGTCTATGATTTTGCCATTTGTATCTCTTAGACATTTAACCTCCTCTTTTGAATGTTCTCTTGCTGTTATAATATTGGAAAAACATTTTTGAATTGGTTTTAGACCCTTAGCAATGTCCATTTCTATCTCTTTTGGCCTTTCTAACTTCCTTTTTGATTTGCGTTTGCAGTTCCAAGTACTCTTTCTGTGTACTTGGTTTTTGGTCCCTTTTAAATGCACTGTGCCTTTTTTTTTTTTTTTTTTTTTGCTGAATATTTTTTTTAATTGTCTATTAAACTATTTTGACAATTTTGTTTTAGATTTAGATTTGTCTACTTTTGGGATGTAATTGTTTTACGCCTCTAGTACTACATTTTTAAAAAACAACAGTCCTTTTTCCATGTGGCTGTTTTCTCTATTTTACTCCAATCTACTTCTGTTAGTCTCTGTTTCATACCTTTATAGTCTGCCTTTCTAAAATTGTAAACCTTAGCTTTAGTCATTACTTTTTGGGTTTTAAAAATCACTTCAAATGTGGTCTGAGTTTGCCAATGGTTCTTTGACCTGTGTTTTAGTTATTCTGTCTTCGTTATTTGAAAATACTAAATCAAGGCTTGCCTCCCCTCTAGTCGGTGCCTTGACAGATTGTTTTACGAAGCAGTCGTTTGTCATTTCCACCATTTTCAAATTTTTTCCGTCATGTTCCCCACCAGGTTTTCCCATTTTAAATGGGTGAAGTTGAAATCCTCCTTTAGTATGGCTTCTCCTTTGCTACACACATTTCTAATGTCACTGTAGAAAAGATTATTTTGCTTGGCGTCTGAATTTGCCGTTCTATAGCATGCTCCTATTATAATGCCCTTTGAATTTTTGTCCATATTTTTGTCCATTATTCTGACCCTTGTTGATTCGGCTTTGTTTTCTTCGTCTCCCCCTCCGCCTCTTCTGTCCTGCCTGTCTTTCCTATAAAGTGTATAATAATATTATATTCGTCTCCATTGCTCTCAGATAACCAAGGAGTTAAAAAAAAAAGGTAACCTTTGCACTTCCTTTTTAGCTTAACTATTGAGCTTGTTGCTTCATTTAAATTGTTAAAGGCACGGTAGCATCTGGAAGATGGATGGATCGGGTTTTTTCGGCCGACCTGGGGAGAACTCTGCCCTATTTAGTGAAATCTATTCTATGGGATTCCTTTTTTTTTTTTTTTTTTTTTTTTTTTTAATGCATGCAAATGTTTTCAAATTTAAAGAAAAAATGCCAAAATAAATCAATCCAAAACACTGGATATCACAATTAACACAACTCCCCGTTTTTATCCACGCAGTTTAATTACAAAAGTATGATTTATTTTAGGATAGTATTGGGAAGTGTTACGCTTGTTGGTATCTGCAAAGTTTGTAAGCATTTGTTTTCTATTTCAGCACATTAAGCCATGTTAAGAGCTTTTCACATTGCGAACTTTTCACATTAAGCAGCTTTGTTTTAGGACTTAACATAATTATTATAGTGTGCTTGTTAATGAAACTGACAACTAATTATTATTAGATTAGATTCCAAGGAACGAATCCCCCCCCCCCCCCCCCCCTTGCAGTTGAGACAGCAACCCTGCCTTGCAATTGTGTCTTCTTTTCATGTTTTAAAAACTACAGTAGCACCGTGCTGCGAGCTGCGCTGCTTGTACCGATATTGAGCAGAAAACTAACTTGTAATGGCCCAAATCGTTTCTTTCCAAGGAAATGTAGACAAATCTTAAAAATGTTTGACGAGAGCCACAGACAGGGTCACACTTTGGGAACCCCTGGTGCCGGTAGAAATAAGTACACTGCTTGAACTGCAATCATGCATTTCCTTTTTTTTAAAGCTATTGATTCCAGTGTAAAGAACCAGAGTCTTTCTTCTGTTGAGAAGCTTGGGATTCAAATATCCATCAGGTACTGTGTTTTAATATTACTTCTATTTTAGTCAGGGCTTTGTGCATTTGGTGTATGGCAAGCCAAATGATCAATTAGAGATATCTTTAGATGAACAGGAAGACCTTTAGGGATGTTTTAAAATGATTTAGAGACATCTTTAAATGAACAGGGAGTCATTTTGAGATATTTTGAAATGATTTAGTCCCTTTCACACTAGTATGCTCTACCTGGGTCGTTCCCCGGTGTCATGTGGGTTGGCAGTGCAATTTTACACTGATTTTTGAAAAAGCAGAGTCGACCTGGGTGACAGAAGCAAGTACATAATGCGCGTACGCAATGTCCTGGAAGCAACAACGTTCACGTGACCACCCTTTCATCTGTTCAGTTTCTCTGGATTGAATTATCAACCCAAATGTTGATTTGAGCAATTATTTCTTCATCCCTGAAACCTTCATGCAGGGGTAGCTGTTTGTGCCTTCGACTGCTCACAAACATCCATCATGCATTTTGTCTCTCCCGACCCAGGTCAAAATGTGTTGACCCACACCCTGAGGTGGGTCGCTGCTGAACCAGGTGCATGGTTTCCCACCACGCAGGATTGTGACCCAGGTAGCTAGAACCTGGGTAGGGACCTGGGTAGGAGCGCCAGTGTGAAATGGGCTTTAGATATAGTTCTAAATGACAGTTTCTAAATTGCGTACCATGCTAGCAGAATCCATATGGTTTACAGATAACTACGTATTATATAAAGATTTCTGTAACTCAATTTTAAATATATTTATCTTTAATTGACATTTTAGAAATATCTTAAAATAAACTGTTTTACAAATATTTTTTTACAGATTTTAAATATTTGAAAAGATTTTAAATTGTATTTTAAGATATCTCTAAATGACATTTGGCATGCCATAGGGACAACGGGCTGGTCAATCACAGATATACCTATGTAGATTTTAGTGAAGGTGGTAATGCAGTAACCCTGCAAGGGAAAATCATTTTTTAAATATCTCACATTATTTTTGTTTATCCTGGAGGAACGCAGTAATAGCAATTACTTACTTCACTCTTTTTAGCAATGGTGATTATCAGATAATATTTATCTTCATTCAGTCTGATTTCACATACTATAATAATATCTATTTCTTGCAGGTATGGAAAATATTTAAATTTACTCAAAGAAGACTCAGAGCAGGATCTATGTCTGTTGATGAAGCACTGTAAGAAATTCCTGGTTCAGCAGCAAGCAAAAGTTAAATCATCTCTTTGTATCCTTCCAACTGATTTGTATTAAACTTATACTTTTAAAAACCTGAATACACAGTATTTAAAAAATATACACTACCCAACAACTGACTTTTAAAAGGCGAGTCAGTGAAATACAGGATGCTGATAATTAAAATCAATATATTTGACTGTAAAATCAGGTAGTGTTGAAAATTATGTTGGGGTCAAATTATGATTCAGACTGAGAATACGACATAATAGGTCTGGTTACTTGAAAAAGCTCCTATTAGCTATTTCTAACAGGAGTTTATTATGGAGCAGTATTTGTTCTGTGGTTTCAGAAAGTTACAACAAGCTTTATCACTAAATAGATTTTTCCCTTTGCAATACCAAACAACCTTGTTTTATTAAAAAGTTCTTCTATGCAACTTTGTGTTGATCACATGGCTTCTGAGGATACCACACTGTTCAAATCCACTGTTAGAGATCAGTGATAAAGTTGACCTTTTAAAGGCCAAGAAGGAAAAAAAAAAAAGCAATTAACTTCAGCATAGACTTCAGCATAGATTCAGCTGTCTATAGGTCTACGCTGAGAACAGAAAAACACATCCCAGCTGACAAGCAGAGGATGTTAACTGTCAGAGTTCCTTGACTGTACTTTACAGGTTGTCTGCAGGGAGGCTATCCTGGCTATGACTGGTTTGCGTCTTCTGTATTTCTGATAATGGCTGGAGACAAGGAGAGAGCATTAAAATTTCTGCTGCGATTCTCCAGCCTTCTTGTCTCAGCATTTTTGTGGCTGCCCAGGCTGCATGCATCAGTGAGTTAAGAAATGTATTAAATTGGAACGTTTCTTTGATACCGAATTGAGAACCTGTTTGAGATGTGAAAATGTTTTTTTTAGAGACATACTTTTCATCTTCACAATCCTGGTGTATTTACTAACTTGAAACAGTAATTACGTTCACTGCAATCAGATTAAAGATCTGTCAGTTTTGGAGCAGTCTAACTTAAATTCCATCCAGGAACTGGTATTTCATAGTGTCACACACAGTCAAAGTGATGAAAGATCTGCGTAGGTATTAACATATGGAGTAATGCAGTAATCCAGCAAATAAAAGTGGATTTTGTGTAGAAGATTTGTTCCGTTTAACATTAAAGTGCAAAAAAGTCTGTTTGGGGTAAGAGTCTAGGATAATTTTTTTTTGGTTTTTTTTGTTTCTGATAGAGCATGGTTTGTGTTGGCAAACCTGGGAGATTTACTTACTATAGTACAAATTCCTCCCTATTAAATGTCTGATGCTGAAGTTTTTTCATACATTTTGATAACTTTTTTATTTGGAAATTTTTCTTTGAGACAACAATTTAACACAAATCAAAAATATAATTTAATTATCTGGTAGTCAAAACTTTCTCCTGTTTTTTTTTTTTTTTTTTTTTTTTTTTTTTTTTTTTTTTAAACTTACAATGAATGTGTGTGAAAATAGCATGGTGTCAGATTACCAGTCATGCAGTCTAACTTTCTACACAAGCTGTCATTCATGGTCTCTGTGAGAAGACTGCTAAAATTAGGTATTACTAAAATGTTTATTTTCAGTCATATATCCCAGAGAGAAAACCATAGAGATGTTTTACACCTTTTAACAGACATACACACATGCACTGTTTTATCAGTCTTTGTACACATAGAGCTTATTTTATTTATCTACAGTACAGGAAAAGTGACCATATATAAATATGTACATACAGTGCCTTGAAAAAGTCTTCACACCCTTGAACATTTTTCACATTCTGCTGCCTAAAAAATAAAATTCAAAATGCATTAAAGTAGGAGTTTGTTTCATTGATCTATACGACATAATCTACACTTTCAACATGAAAGAACAATGACAGAAATATTCAAAAAGTAATTAAAAAATAAAAATAAAAGTCTTGATTACATAAGTCTTCACGCCCTTTGTCATAGCAAACCCAAATTAGCTCAGGTACAACAAATTGCCTTAACAAGGCACATAATAAGTTAAATATAACCCACCTGTGTCAAATCACAGTAGTTCAACTGATTCGAATACTCCTGGATGAAGAATCAAGCTGTTTATGTTGTATGAAGTGAATTTGAAGCAAATGGCAAAACGTGCCAAACAAGGAGCTGCCAAAAGAACTCCGGGATAAAGTTATTGAAAGGTACAGTTTTGGGAAGTGTCACAAAGACGGCCGGAGTGGGTGACGTCAGAGCCAGGAAGGGAATACACCGAGACAAAACAGATGAAGTGAAATGATGAGACGCTTGCTCCGTTTTATTGTAAATAAAAGGGTTTTACACAGACAAAAGGCAGGACACGGCACATTCGCCAAAATAAATAGATAAACAAAAAACGGTCTATACTTAACAACATGGTGAGTTTTAAATACACAAGTATCGTGCTGGTCCCACCAGCACGCAATAGCAATTGTTATTAAATTTCTCCTCTCTCTCCCGTTCTCCACTCACCGAACACCCAACCCCAAGTGAAGAAAACGTGCATCTATATATACTGTTGTGCTGGGATTCAATTACTAATTAATTATTCACTTGAATCCCAGCACGTGAATTAATTTTGTGCAACCTCGTGTTCACATGTTAACTACTTTAAATGCATGTGAAGTGATGTACAATCCCGTGCCTAAATACAATTATATATTTCTAAACACACGTGAAACACAGACCCGTTTATATTCTGTGTACCAATGATTACACTAACATTTAACACACCACACGCAACATATAACAGATAATGTAAACAGGGGCGGGCACTTTGTCACAGGAAGGCTATAAGAAACTTTCAATGTCTTTGAATATCCCTTGGGGCACTGTCAGTTCCATCATTGTAAAGTGGAAACAGTTTGGCACCACCAAGACCCTGCCTCAATCAGGCCGTCCCTCCAAAGTCAGTAGCGGTGGCTTAAGGAAACTGCTGAGGGAGGTCACTGTGAGGTGTAAGATTACTTTAAAAGAACTACAGAGGTCTCTGGCTGAGATTGGGGAAAATGTTGACTGTTCAACAATTTCAAGAGTACTCCACAAACATTGCCTGTATGGGAGGGTGACAAGAAGGAAGCCACTGCTGAAAAAAAGCCATATGATGTGCAGCATAGCTTTTGCAAAGAAACACTTAGGGGACACTGCAAGCATGTGAGAGAAGGTTTTGTGGTCTGATGAGACCAAAGTGGAACTTTTTGGTCTCAATGCTAAGCGATATGTGTGGCGTAAACCAAACACGGCACATCACCCTGTTAACACCATTCCTACAGTAAAGCATGGTGGTGGCAACATTATGTTTTGGGGATGTTTTGCAGCAACAGGGACAGGGAGGCTTGTGAAGATCGAGGCAAAATACAGGCAGATCCTAGAGAAAACCTGTTCCAGCCTGCCAGAGACCTGCGACTGGGGAGAAGATTCACCTTACAGCAGGACAATGAGCCTAAGCTCAAAGCAAAAGCAACAATAGAGTGGCTCAGCAAAAAGAAAGTGAATGTCCTCGAGTGGCCTAGTCAAAGCCCAGACCTGAATCCTATAGCAAATCTGCGGCTAGATTTGAAGACTGCAGTGCACAGACAATCCACAATTATTTTCAATTACTTCTTGAATATTTCTATAATTATTCTTTCACATTGAAAGTGTAGATGATGTTGTGTAGGTCAGTGAAACACTAACACCTACTTTAATGCATTTTGAATTGTATTTTTTAGGTAGTAGAATGTGAAAAATGTTCAAGGGTCTGAAGACTTTGTCAAGGTACTGCACTTTTCTTTAACCACTGGACCACACAGCCTCCTCTTTTTATACTCTTCAAGCTGTTAAAAGCCTGTGGAGAAATTGTCATCAATAACTACCTCACTTTGCAGTATGTGAAATGTCATGCCAAGGTTGTTTAAGTTAACCTGAGTTTTTTAATTGTGCTTCTTGCTGCAGGCCAGGCCCTTGATTTAAAAAATCACATCAGTGCCAACTGTTCCTTGTTTCTGGCCATACATGTTAAAGTGCAAATGGAAAGCTACATAAATGATGATTTCTAACAGCAGGGAAGTTCTGTTGTCCTCACTGTTTTGCGTTATTGTCACTGTTAGATCCACCTTCCTGTAGAGATTGCCGAGTCTGGAATCCACCCAGTTTATTCCTGCACTGCTCATTACATTGAGATGTTGCTGAAGACAGAAGTGCCTCTTGTCTTTTCAGCATTCCGCATGTCAGGTTTCACCCCCTCACAGGTAATGGCAAGCTCATTTAAGCCTCTAATTATTAATGCCCTTCCATAATGCCTTTAGCTGTCACCCACCTGTTTGATTGACATTTATAACAAGAGAGATGGTGTTATTTGAAAACTGAAACTAAACTAGTCAAGTGATGGATGACCACGATTTTTTTAAATATAAATGTTATGGGACAGTGATAAGCAGGTAAATATCTAAATACTACTTGCCAAAAAAGCAAGGTAAAATATTTAAAGCTATGATTTTTTTTTATTATTATTTTAATTTATTTGGTTTTCAATCTGTCAACTCCTCCAGACAATACAGGAAATCAAATATTGTTGGTTACATGAAGGCATAACAGAAACCTCTGATGAAACATTTGTTATTAAGTCAGTCTAATCAAACATAGTGTGTACTACAGATAGTGGCATATGTATTCAGATATCAAAGTATGTATTTTTATATGAAACAACACTGATACTGAAACATGAATATAGTTTAGCTCTGCAAGATATACAATGCATAGCTTTAGACTGCCAGTGGGATAGAATATTGAAATACAAGTTTAAGTTAGCAGGCAACATTTGATCTCAGCAGCTGCATGTACCGTACTATAGTCTGTTTCAGACTTTGAACTTGATCTGTTAGTCGCTTGTTGCTATGTGAAATATGCAGAGGAATGTAGTGTTAAAAACTAGTAGCGGGGCAGCCAAAACAGTGCACAATGTTATTCTTAGGTGTGTGTAATACAACATTATGGGAAAAACTAAAAGTGCACTTTTGGAGGCCTCTGGCAAAGGAATTTTTAAAGCCCCATATACCTAATGTGTGTCAGTGACATTCTTACTCAGTTTAAATGACTGGCTCCTGTTGTGCAGACACGTGTGCTGTCCTAATTGCATGTGCTGATTTAATAGCATTAGCAAATAATTAAAATAAACTGGTAACATTTCACTTAAAGAAAAGCTTAATCACACAACCTTACAATATACCATTTAGTATGGTTTCCTCATTGTTTTGTTACATGAAAACAGAGTAAGATGTTTTAAATCTAAGAGTAATGTCCCTATATTTTATAATTGCATTTAGTGAATACATTTATATAATTGTTTGTAATTATGCCAAACTGACAGGCTATTGCACTTTTTTTTTTTTTATGTGTCAAAAAAAAAAAAAATGACAAACTATTGTTAATGCTTGAATACCATTTTAAACGTGTACTCATAATAAACCATTACCTAGTTTTTTTGCATTCAAGACACTTTATCAGTCAATCTCATAAAGAGCTACAGTTTTATTTTGATTTAAAGCACCTGTCATCTGTAGCTCACATGTTTGTGTAAGCGGATTATTCTTACATGATTAAATACTGTAAAGCCATAAATATTTTAGAGCCTTTTATTATGCGTTTTCTGCATATGAAAAAAAAAACAAAAAAAAACACAAATTGTTGGCACGAATATCAGATTCCACCAACAATACGTACTTCGTATATTGCAACAGTTCGCCACTGTTTCTGGAGCAAAATAGGTTTCATGGATACGATTTGCCAAATATTTTGGTCACAGATATTTATGGCTTTACAGTAATTTGTTATGCAAAAAGTGCAAGATAGTAGATATTCCAGACATTGGGAAAGATCTAGTAGGTATTCAGTTGGCAGGTGCTTCCATATCTATTACTGCACTTGGAGCATGATTCATTACTCTTTGGACCATTAGAACAGACTTCACTTCAGATTCCAACCCTAACTTCCGTGAAGGAATTGCAGTTGGGAATTGAGGAATGACTATGTATCCTTCCAGAACAATTTAAACACCTTACAGAATCGTCACTGAGTCTGTGCTGTCCTATCTGTTCATGGTAGTTTTACACTTTATTGACAGATATGTTTTGGTCCATTTCTTATTGGTTGGATAGAATAGAATATTCAACAACCAGAATCAAATCATATAGTACAAGACAGCTTTCTAAGCACACCTGTAAATCACCTTGGATAAAGGTGGCTGATAAATAAATAAATAAATAAATAAGAACAGTATGTCTACCTGTTTGCTCTGCAGATTTGTCAGCAGTGGCTAGCTCAGTGCTTCTGGAATTACTTGGACTGGACAGAGATTTGCCATTACATTGTAACATGCATTATCTTGGGGCCTGACTACCAGATCTACATTTGCATAGCCGTGCTTAAACACCTGCAGCAGGAAATCCTTCAGCACACACAGACTCAGGACCTACAGGTGTTTTTGAAAGTAAGTGTTTTCTTTGTTGTACAAGCAGTATATGATAGTAGACATTATATTTGCTCCAAAATCCACTTCATAAAAGAAAATCTGCAACCACTCAGAAAGTGAAAGTTAGTACAGAAGAAACATGTACATGCATCTACATCACTAGACCAATGTTTTGTAAATTACGTGTATTTAAGCTGATTATTTTTTTTAATTTTTATTTTATTACCCCCCCTAATATCCTAATATGATGTGTTGTGTTTGATATATTACATTAACCAATACAAGTCCATGCTGAGCAGGTATGATTCAAGCTGGCCTTTTTTTTTTTTTCAAAATAAAGTTAAGAGAACTTCGACCTCTTGTATTTACTGTTTTAACACTGTCTGAGTAGCCTCAGGCTACTTGCAAAAAGTGTCTGTAGCAGACAGGTTCCCATCAAACACTGTCAGTTCAATGTAGTACATGTAAATAGTGACCCAGTATACAGTAAAGAACTAAAGATGTAAAAAGAAGTAATAGCTGTTACAGGCTTGTTTACTATGTTTGGCATGTTAGGGTTATTTATTTGTGCTTCATAACGCGCAAGCAGATATTTGAAATTATTTTTGCTTTTTGGCTTAATAAAATCAAAGTCTATCTGTGGAACTGTCCTATGACAAGTTATTTTCTGTGCCCATCAGTGGTTTGTTTCAATATTTAATTTTCAAACCTGGAAGCAAATTGTGGCACTAAAACAAATTTCTTACCTCGTCCGATGAATTTCACACAAAGTGAACTACCGGTTTCCATGTTGCTTGTGTTAGGAGAAAAAAAAAAACAATCTCTTCCCCAGAGATCACTGTGATAAAATCATTTTTGGCGCCAAAGTCAAGGTACCACCTGCATAAAACATGTAATTTCCAATATCCTTTGTCCAAATTTCTCCTGTGCTTAAGGTCCGGGCTCATTTTTATGCTTATTGTTTCCTTAGGTTTGTTAAAAAAATAAAGAAATAAAGAAATAAAGAAATGGTCCCCTCTCCCCTGTCTGGCTTTTTGTTTGTTTTATTTGTGTTTGAGAAAAAAAAATATATATATATATATATATATATATATATGTGTGTGTGTGTGTGTGTTCTCTTCCTCTTCCAGCTAGTTGTTTCTTTCTGGATTTCACAGATTGTAGTGTCTGTCTTCCCTATGCCCTGTGTTTGTATGTTGTGTGGTTCCCAACTTTCACTGTCTTTTAGTATAGATTTGTATTTTAATGTGTGTATATATTTCAAACACACTGACACAAAGAGGAAGGGCTCCTTCACCCCCAGCTCATTGATCAGATAAAGCCCACTTGTCCTGTTTGAGAACAACATACCTTGCAACCCTAAGGAACAGCAGAGCTCCACCATGTCTATCCCGAGGGATCACTTATAAGTCTACGCATTTCTGTGGCATCAGGGAGAGACGTGCCTGATAAACCAGCGGCAGTCACTGCAGAGATTCTAGCCTGTGCTGCTCAGCCACCTTCGTTCCAGGCCATGATCCAGTTGACAAGGGAATT
This sequence comes from Polyodon spathula, assembly GCF_017654505.1. NCBI lineage: Eukaryota > Metazoa > Chordata > Actinopteri > Acipenseriformes > Polyodontidae > Polyodon > Polyodon spathula. The sequence continues at coordinate 51,291,746 of NC_054539.1, forward strand.
TGAAATTATAACATAGGCTCGGCCTCCGCAGCCTGTAGCCACTGCTATGGTTCCTAGTACCACAACACCCACAATTGCACACTACAATCAGCAGTACTACTCTGCAGATGCGAAAAATGATAATGGATGCGAAAATCACACTCCGACCCTGGCGGTGACACTCCCGAGTATACAGAGGGCCCATCATTTATATATACCTGTGTTGATGCTGTTTTGAGAAGGATTTCATTCTTTGTCATTGCTAATACCCAGCAGACACCTACCCCTGAGAATATAGGACTGGCCATGCAGCAAGCAGAGGAGGGCAGTATGTCACCAAGATCCAACGGCTGGATGCATGTGATACTGCCAGAGCTATGCGAATGTAATGTGAGGTGGTGCTTTTCAAATAAAGATATCAGATACACAAGCCGTGCTGCAGGATTTACCTTTTTAAGGTGATTTCCTCTTTGGCACTGGTCTGAACAATTCCCTGTCCCATATGAAACAGACGAGACAGGCTCTCCAATCCTGCTCAGCAGCCGGGAGAGGCATGTCCCCCAGTGGGGTGTTTTACAGCAGGCATATATCTTTCATAATCAGCCAATTGTATCGCTTTATAGATCCTTCCATGGCGATAATAAGGAAATAAAGAAGCCCTATACTTCCTCCTAACATCTCCTGCCGCCAACTCATGTCTCCATCTGCCCAAGGATCTTTCCCTGTCCATCAAGGTTCACATTGCTGCAATCTCCAACTTACTACCTGGCTGGGAAGATCGCACTATGGTGTATAGCAAGGGTCATCAACCCATGGCACGCATGCCAGAGAGTGACACGCCAAGACATCTTGCTTGGCACACCAGCCCTTTTTAGAAACGTTGATTACCAGATTTCCACAATGAAAATAAACTCTGAAGCCAAAAATAACATTATATAAAATAACACAATAATAGTTTAAAAATTAAACATCGGGTGAATTTATTGCAGATAACTATTTTATTTTTATATTGTCATCTAGTCAAAGCATGTTAATGTACAAAAAGCTATTACCATTTAAACATGTGGTATACACATAATCAGAATGATTAAACAAATTACCCATAAGATTGTTTATCTTATTTTTGAATGGCCCTAATACATCACTCTGCTATTAACTTGCCGAGCAGGGTGTAACAGTGGACACATTGTTTTATTCACCTGTTGTTAAAGTCAGCCACCAGACTCATGCCAGTGAGATTCACCATAAACAATGTATAGACAACGTAAACGCCCCCCATGGAATCTGTCAAATTGGACTGGGCAGACTAAATTAAATGTATAGTGGACAAGAACACTGTAAATTGCAAAGTAATAAAAGTCCTACCAAATCCCATTAATGTATGAACTTTTCCACCTTTAAATTAAGTATTCAAATTATATAGCAAAAATTAAGTTGTTGCAATTTAATTTTTTTTTTTTTTTTTTTTTTTTTTAGTGGTCACCAATTGTTTTTATCATTTTTTCTCCCAATTTGGAATAGACAATTATTTTTCGGCTCTGCTTACCGCTACCAGCCCCGCGCTGACTCAGGAGTGGTGAAGACGAACGCACGCTGTCCTCCGAAGCGTGTGCCGTCAGCTTCTTTTCACTCTGCAGGCCCACCATGCAGCCACCTCAGATATACAGTGTCAGAGGACAACGCAGCTCAGGGCAGCTTACAGGCAAGCCCGCAGGCCGACATAACGTTTGAACAATTCTAGTACTAGTTGCCATATTTAATGTCACCAAACGTTTTTTTTTTTTTTCCAGTCACCAGTGGATGTACTTCTGGCTCTGAGCCATTAAAAAAGGCATAATAGTGCACTAGTTAAAATGTCATATTCGTCTAGGTTATACTTGACCTCTGACCCATATTTGACTCCTGATTTTCCCTTTCATAATGGTAAAGCTTAATTTCTAATATTCTTGAATAATTTATTTGGTTAAGTTTTTACATTATTATAACAAAAAATAAAATCAATCAATTTATTTTCAATTAATATTAATTTTATATAGCATCTTTCATAGTGGACCATCATCTCAAAGCACTTTATAAATGAGTATATCTTCCTCAAAAATCCTTTAAGCACTTACAGTTTTCACATGCTTTCTTGTTTGTTCATTTTTCTGAAAGTTTGTGAGACCTCCTGAACACTTAATGATCTGAAAATTGTATATGGCATCATAAACGAAAAAAGGCATACAACCCAACAAAACTCAATCTAACGAAAACCAATGTTTTAAACATTTTAAAGACCATATGTGATCAGTACTGAGTAGTACTAAATATGTTTTATTTTTGTTTGTTTTTTTTGTAAGGGTACAGACTCTATCGACTGTACATTTAATTAATAAACCATTTTCTCAAATTTAATAATGTAGCAGTGGTAAGAGGAACATACAGTAGCGTTAAAATGTAATTATTTCTACACTACATATTGTATTGCAGCAAACATAAAATCTACTGATAAACCATAAATTATAACTAACAAAACACATATTACACAATTATTTATTTTTTTGATTGGCTACAACCTGTCGGCGCAGCACAGACTATATAGGAGTACGTATATTTTTATCTGTATAAGAATAAGATATAAAAACTTGGTGCGACATTTTGTGTATTTCCTTACATTCATGTTCATAGACGTGGAATTGTCAGGGATGATCAAAACAAATGGTATCTGTATAAACTTTTTAAGTTAGTAACTTGCTAGCATTTACCTGTAGCATATGTGATGTGAAACACTGTTCAAGAAATGGTATAAGGGGGCATTTGTTAATATTTTGCTCCGTTTTCATGTCAGTTACAATGCTAGTTACTTGTGGTTACTGGTATTTATTAGCGGTTACCACAATAATTGTTTATGATCATGTTCCTATGTGAAACAGCCCAGAAAATACAATTTTTTTTTAATACTACTACTTATAATAATAAAAGCTCTGCTCTATCTGTGGCTTCAAATAAGTTTGTTTACGCATACATTTCCCCAAGGAGACAGCAAAGTGACACTAGTGGCATATTTTGAGCAATATTTTACAGAGGACTACTGAATACTACTTTTGTTTTGAGGAACTTGACAGAACAGAGATGTACTGTAGGTGACCTTGACAGCAGAAAAGGCGTCTGCTAAAAAAATGATTTTTTTCCCCAAGGAACAACAAACAACTTTAGAACAAACAGAATGTTATAGTTTAACTTTTTGATATTTAAGAAAAACAAACTTTTACTTTTCACTATTAAACTATCTTCAGTAGAAACATAATGTGGAGTAGTGTCTATAAGTATTGATAACTTGTACTCTACAAGTCTGTATCAAAAACAACATTCAAATATGTATTGCTATTATATTTGTCAAAGAAAAGCTATTATAATAGGTCTGGTTTATAGTTCTTTCATTGAATAAAAAGAATAGTACAACCTTCTAGGCATAGTATGGAAAAAATAGCCTACTCACATTTGTTTTGTTGGTTATGCAGCTATTCTGAGGTCTAAGTAAATGTTGATTTCATTTTTTTTTGTAGTTTAACATTGGTGCAGTCATCAGGGTGTATAGGTCAGAATGTTAGCAAGGTAGACAGGCCTTTTGTATTTTGTAGTTTTTATTTTTATTTTTTTACCTACACAAACAGGTAGTGACAAAACTGCAATTCTAGCATCGCTAGAGCTCTTGAGGGAAAAAAAAAAACATTATTGGTTTTGTATGATACATAAAGAATCAATAGTGTTTTCTTTGCAGTTTTCAATTGAAAAATGACTCATTTTAAAGTTAACTTTTGACATGAACAACTGTTTTTTTTCTTATTTATTTAACCAGGAAGAAGCAATCCCCGGTTTCCATGTGAGCAATTACTTGGAATACATGGAACGCTTGGAGCAAACTTACAGATCAATGGTGCTGACAGACATGAGAAATATCAACCTGAAAATTACATAGGATGAACGGATCAGATTCAGTACAGTATTTAAAATGACGATTGCTGCAAAAAAAAAAAAAAAAAAAAAGTAAATAAAACTTTTTAAAATGTAATTGTGTTGTATTTAGATTACAAAAAAAGTAAACTTGTAGGTACTGTGTCAGGAAAAATGCACTCCAGAATATTTAATTAATCAATTAAAGCCAAATCGGTCAATTAAAACCCCTAGTAAAGGTTGCCTGACAATTGGTTAGTAGAGTGTGGAAACTGGCAGATGTTAAGAAAGCTATTGTATTTGTCTCAGTATCAATTGAAGTGAATACTAATGTAAATATTAATAAAGAACTAATACATTATTATTTTTTCAGTTTTATGTTTACAATATGAAAATAACTAGAATGGTTTTGTTTTTTAAAGATGAGCTCATGAGGAGCTTACCTGGCACATGTATAGTGCTCAGATTGCTGGGTAATAAATCGGTGGCTTTTGTCCGATTTGACTGATACAACCTTGAGCACTGCATTAAAAGGTTTTTAAAATCTTCAATGGTTTGGCTTGATCATCAGGACCAGGTTAATTTGGAAAATCTTGGGTTGTTTGGGTTTTTTTTTCAGAATCATTTTTGATCCATATTTCAATTGTGTAATCCATATCCACTTTTAATATTTTTATTTTTTATTTATTTATTTTTTTAACACAATTGGTGTATGATGTTTGAAGTAAAGAGAATGTTGGGAAGTTCACTTTCAATTCGAAAATAGCCATCAACTAATGGTTATCGCCGTCAGGTGATAGGATTATGCTGAGCTTAATATAAAAGCTGCTGTGACAGGCTGGCGGGTGGATAGAGGCCCAGAGACAGACAGCAGTTCAAAAAAATAATACTTTTATTACAAAAACACAAAATAAAAGGGCACAAGGGCCAAAACAAAAGGGATTTAAACACAAATAGAAAGACACAAAAAGCAAAACTTACAAAAATAAAGGTTTCCAGGCTGGGCGATGCCTTCACTGGAAGAGAAAATTCACAAAACCAAAAACAACAACCACAAACACCAACTTGCTTCCTCAGCTCCCTCCTCTCCCTAATGGGAAGCTGAGGCCTCCTTTTATGTCAGGTGGCTGAGTACTGATTGATCGTTAATTACTCCAATCAACCCCAGCCACCTGAACACAATAAACCCAGGCAGGTAGGGGAATTTAACCCCATCCCTGCCAATTTATATAGGACAGAGCTCTGCTCTGCCACAGGTGCCTTTAGGCCTCATAGCTCTCACGTCACCGCCCTGCCCCTCGGATGCTGAATGACTATGCAAAGCGTAGGAAGCCCAGCCTTTTTTGCTTTCAGCTGCTGATCTGGATTGAGCATAATCTATTTGTTGTTCCTCAACACTCTGATTATTAAAAAATAAAAAATAAAATTCAGAGTTTGTACCCTCCGTTGCCTTAATTGTGCACGCATCTGGGAGTGGTTCAGAAGAGCAGACGTAGATCTCTTCGCCTCGCGGGAGCCTACCCACTGCCCTCTTTAGTTCTCGATGAGAGACCTCGACAGTCCCTTAGGAGTCTGGTTTTTAACCCTGGTGCAACTCCTGCACGGCCAGCAGTGGCAGATCCCCCTGTGGGTGGATCTCATCTCTCAGGCCCAGGGTGATCTGTGGCACCCGAACCCCCAGCTGATGCAGCTATGGGTCTGGCCCCTGAACGGGAACGCCTGTCAGCTCTAGGGCTATCATCGGCAGTTATTGCCACTATTCAGAGCGCGAGAGCTCCCTCTACCAGGTCGCAATACACGCATAAGTGGCAGTTGTTTCATGACTGGTTGCTGGCCCAGGGCCAGGACCCAGTTACCTGCCCCATGGCAGTTATCTTACAGTTTCTCCAGAGACTATTAGATGACAGTAGGTCCCCTTCCACATTGAAGGTGTACCTGGCAGCCATATCTGCTTGTCACACGCGCATAGATGGGTTATCGCCTGGAAACCATTTCCTGACATCCCAATTTCTTAAGGGTGCGAGGAGGCTGCGTCCCCCAAGACATCTAGCCTTCCCTCGTGGCGCCTTGATGTGGTGCTGGAAGCTCTTATAAAAGCCCCATTTGAGCCATTCCACATTGTGGATCTGAAGCTCATGTCCTTAAAGATTGCGCTTTTGCTAGCTATTGCTTCAGCAAAACGGGTGAGTGAGCTGCATGCACTTTCAGTGCACCCTTCTTGCACTCACTTTGCTGGAGATGGGTGTAGAGTCTCCATGCAACCAAACTTTGCATTTTTGCCGAAAGTAATATCCCCGTTCCACGTGAACCAATCTGTGGAGTTGATGGCATTCCATCCTCCTCCCTTCTCTGGAGGGCCAACGATTGCACATGCTCTGCCCGGTGCCGGCATTGAGGTGCTGTATTGACCGTACAAGGGGTGTCAGACACACTGAACAGTTATTTGTGTGCTATGGTTCTAGGACGCTGGGTCAGGCATTGTCTAAACAGCGCCTGTCCCATTGAATAGTGGACGCCATTGCTCTGGCTTATGAATCTACTGGCCATCCCCCTCTGGGGCAATTGAAGGCACATTCTACCAGGGGTAAGGCGACATCCTGTGCCCTCTTTTGGGGTGTCCCAGTGTCTGAAATATGTGCTGTGGCTAGCTGGGCCACGCCACACACTTTCATGAGGTTCTACAGACTGAATGTGCTGGATTCCTCTGCTCCACTCTTTGGAGCTTCGGTCTTGGACTCTATTACACCAGTGGAAGAGACCACTTAGTGTTAGTCTGGATTAGACTGCTGTACTCTTTAAGTATGCTCTCCAGCATTATCCATGTGGAGAAAATAGCCATCTGAAAGATAAAATAGCCATCAAGCAGCGAGGTCGCTTCAATAGCCCTTGCGGCCTGAAGTAAAAGAGACTGGGCTTCCTACGCTTTGCATAGTCATTCAGCACCCGAGGGGCGGGGAGCCTACGTCAGAGCTACGGAGGCCTAAAGGCAGCTTTTATATTAAGCTCAGCACAACCCTATCACCTGACTGCGATACCCATTAGTTGATGGCTATTTTCTCTTTCAGAGAACCGGGGTTGCATCTGCAACCTTACGTTATCTTTAATTAGCCATTAACATTACAAAACTGTATGTCTGGCATTTCATAGATGATTCTATGTATAATCTCTTTTCCTCTCTTGTGTGTATGTGATGGTTCTATTTGCCTGTACATTCAATAAATAGACCATGGTATTTATGTGGTTTGCATACAAACTTACAGTAGGCTATATGTACAATATATAGTACATGGATATTTACAAACAACTTAGAAATTAGAAGACAGTAATTTTGATGTACTACAAGAAAACTAAATAAAAAAAGATAACAAATATTAGCAATGTGGTATGCAAAACGTTATTACAGTATGTGTATTTACAAATTGTAGATTAAATATTTAATTATCAAGTATACATTGATATAAATTCATTTATTTATTTTAATACATTGCAATATATAAATTGCCCTCAACCTAGTCCCAGTGAACCAGATATTTCAAAATATCACAGAACGAAAGATCATAGAACAAACAAATTAAACAAAAATATAGTGTTGTAATAGAATCTATCTGGGAGTACTTCCAGCAGCAAGTTCTACTTTTTCTTGGCCATAGAGAGTCAAAGTGGCAACACTGCTTCCACCCAGTCATTGGGTTTTGAAATCATGCTTCTCCAAACTTCAGTTTCCTCATCTGCTGAATCCATCCAGTCCGCATTTCTCCCATAGCTTTTACCTGCAATACACAGGTAATTGATTGATTATTTTTAAGTAACATACTGTATATTCCAACCATTTCATGCCATTTCATTACGTATTAGTGCTGAGACAAATATCTGAATATCCAAACTACTTTTTTTTTTTTACATGTGTTCAAAGCCAAAAATAAAATGTCTGTCTGACAGAAATTACATCGATAGGAAAATGGAAATCACAAGGTGTTTTGTCTTGTGTGTCTTCTCTACGTTACAAGGAGTCGTGCAACAACTTTTATATTGGCAAGTGGAAAGATTTCAATCAGATATGTAGGATTTTTATTTAAAAAAAAAACAGATTAACAAAATGCTGTGGAATGTAAAATCTGCAAAAAGTCACTGAGTTGTCATAGTGGTACTACCAATTTGTGGGAACATGTGAAACTGCTGCATACTGTACTTTACAAAGAACCAGATAAAAGCCATAAGACAAAAATTCTAACACAATCCCACAAGGATGAAACAAGTAGCAAGGTAATCAACTTCCTTGTACAGTGAATGTACAAACCTTTCACCCAGCCATTGTGTTATCTTGAACCAGAGTACAAGGTGCCTTGTCGCAAGACATTGAAATGACTAAAAGGCAGCAAACAGATAGAGAAAATAAAAATAAAAGCATTATCTGAACAGGAAAACTTGGCTTTTTCTGTTACCTGGACAAGTTTAACAAATGAGTCACACATTACTTGCCAGTACATAGATGGTGAGTGGCACTTACAAACTAAACTTCTAGCTACAAAATTCACTGTAGAGACACACTGCTGTGAATCTACAACAACACCTAGAGCAGGGATGTCCAGCTTTTTCTTGGACATGAACCACTTTTAAATTTCAGACTAAGATTCAAGCCACAACAATTGATTTCACTGTGAGGCTTGTACCATGCCCATATTTAGCCATATTTAGAACATAAAATAATAACACACAGCAGGGTAGTTAGTTGCAATTATATATTTGTTGTAGTGCTCTAGTTTCATTTTGAAGGCACTTACTGATCCAATCATTTGTGTGGCAGTTTTCCCTTTACCTTGAAGTTCAAGATTAAGATTAGGCAACTGTAGTGTGCATCGGGTTAATATATATAGAAGGCAAAGGGTGGTCACACCAAATATGGATTTGATGTAGATTTTTCTTCTGTTCACTAACTTTGCATTTTGTTAACTGATAAATATAAACTATTAACATTAACTATTTTTGAAAGCATTCTTACTTTACAGCATTTTTTCACACCTGCCTAAAACTTTTGCACAGTACTGTATATGAATGAACTTTTAATGTTAGTATCTTAACTTATTTGACTGGTTAACCTCTCTTGATATTGAAACATATTTTTTACAACACAGCCTCATATGTATTTTCTATTTTGGTCATAGTCCTTTTGATATATTTGAAAACATTGAATAATGGAATGAAAGTAATACAAAAATGACTACAAAAGATTTAGAAGTGAGTAGTTTTTCGAGATTTATGACTATACTGTATTTACATGAATACAGTCATTTTTGTATTACTTTAGTATAAATACATGTTAATTTGGATTCATATGTTGTTTTTTTCTGACTTTATGTGAATGAAGAGACACACATTTGCCCGTTTTCCCATTGGAAATAGTGATATTTTGAAATATCACTGTCCTGGTCACAAAAGCAAAGTTTGTGGGGAATAATAGCCATTTTCTATACTTTTGAGGCATAAGCAATTAGGAAATAACACTTACTACCCAGGAACAAAAAAAAAAAAAAAAAAAAAAAAATTGTTACATGGTGTAATCTAACATTCTCTTTAGTCTAGATACATGTATGTCAGTCTAGTCTTATGTAAGTTTGCACACACCCCTATCCTTTCAGCACAAAATGCTTTAATTCAAGCTGACAGACCTGTAGTTTTCAGCTATACTAAGAACTATTGTGTAAAATATTAGAATTTGAAATTATGGAGCAAAATATGAATGTTAAAAGGCAGAAGTTTTTCCTAGCAGAAACACTGATTTTGTTAATTATACAACCTCTCTCTTTGACACTTCCTAGCCAAGTTGTGTAATTATCTAATCCATTTTAAATACCAGTGTACAATATGATTTAAACGACAAAGTGATCTTGAGATAATTAGTGCTAATAATATAATTTACATTAAACTGTGTCTTAGAATTCTGTTTTTAGTTAAAATCTCAGCCACCATAAAGGCTTTAAAATAAATCCTGTTCTCAGCTTTGGATAGCTATTACACTGTCTTCAACGCTTATTTTAACTTGGCACAGAGAATCTGTCGAGTGTTATTACAGTATATATGTTATATATTGAAGCCTATTTTAAACTTAAAACAACAGGTAATCCAGAGGGCTGTCCACTGTAACAACAGGTTGGGGTCACAGCAGGACAAAGTACACCACCATAATAAGAAATTGAACAATTATACCTGAAAAAACAAACTGAACATACCAGCTAATAATTCCTTATAGCAGGCCCTCCTACCTACCTGTCCCCAGGCTGAGCTGCACCCCTCTGAGGTACTGATTTGTGAAGGTGTTATGGTTCCAGATCGTCAGCTCACAACAGGCCTCTTTAAAGCCATCATACACCATAGTGTGGTTGTAAATGGGGTTCAGGCTTTTCTTGACCACCCTGGTCTTCTGCCTACCCTTCTTACTCGTATCAGGTAAAATGTAACTGCAAATGAAAAAATTATGGAATAAGGCAAATAAAAACAGGCAAGTCAATGTAACAGCCTTGCATATGGGCGAGCTCAATTATTTACTTTGATGCCAGGTAATTTCTACTGAACACACAAACAAATGCTCCCCAGTTACAAATGCTGCACTTTTCATATACATGAAACTTTATAACAATATACTGTACAGAGTTCAATACCGTGTCCCAAGGACCTTGGCTAGTTAAAAACATGCTAATAAAAGCACTTGTGTTTCTGGCATCGTCTCTTCTTTACATACTGGTATTTTTATTTAACAAACATTAAAGACATTAGAAGACACCAGCCAAGATAACAATGGTTGGTTATGGACCTCTGTGCTGGCTGTTAACCCCAAATTATGTAATTCCCATGTCTATTTCAATAGGTTAACTTCTACAGAACAGTGGCATAGTAAAAATACATCAAAGAGGTTGCACTAGTATTACACAGTTATTTAACTTGCTGCACTATGACTATGTAACACCTCTCAATCTGTCCATGTTATAAGTTTTCATTTAATGCAAATTTAGCACAAGTCCTTGGTGCTCAACCTGTTCCCTTCCACCTCTCCTATTGAAATGTTGTTCACAGCAGCAAAAACATAAATGGAACTGTACATATTTGTTACCTACATGAAGCAGCACCACATGGGCATTATGCTGTGTGCAGCATTTCATAAAATCTGCGCAGAAAGATCTTGTTCTTACCACTTTACAAATGAGTCAACACCACTGAGCTTTAGACCTTTCAGGTTTCTTGTTTCTTTCAGCCAAACAAGGAGTTCCCCTGAGGCTGGCTTGGCACCATCTGCGCAAACTACATTTTATAAATTAAAACTTCAAACACTTTGAACAGTTCTACAATCATCATTAAGTAACTCAAGAGCTTAAGCTTGTTTTTCAACCTAAAAAACCTTAAGATCATAGCAGCAATTCTGCTAAAAACAAAATTAAAATATCTCAGTATAGCTTTGATAATAGTACTCATAATACTAATCCAAATAATTTAAACAATTCAAATTCTATAAAGGTTCTTCTCTCACAATCATGTTTATTTTTTATTATATGTAATTGTTTAAGCGAGACCAGCAATAAGATTTTATCCAAGACGGGCATAGAAGAATCTATATTTTCTCTGGTGTACAACTGAGGAACAGAAATGCACCTCATGCAGAAACCCCTGCCTGATAGGAATTTTGAAAAATCGGGATTTGTACATACCGGCCATGCATTCTAATTACACTAATGAGAAACACACCACAGTTCTTATGCTATCAGCATCCCACAATTACCTATTGATCCAGTTGGCACATACTTCAGTGCTGCAGTTAATTGTCCTCTGTTGCTGGAGGCTTCTGTATCATCAGGTTTCTGAGACAATAAAACCTACACATTAGACATTAACTAATTGCAGCAACACAAATGATCATTACATTTCCTCTGTGCTTCAACAGCAATCAAGCAAGTTTATTATGGTACAGCAAAAAGAATGTTAGTGCCAACTATACTTCAAGAAATGTAAAAATATGGTCATTAAAATTCAACTGGTTGCCAACTTTGAAAAATTATAATATTTGTTACTGGATTGGTATTAAATTGAACATCTGCTACACTTATATTTTTTCTTTAAAACTGATCTTAATTGTAACTATGAAGAGACTGAAAGGTGTGAGGCAGAGTCTATCTCTGTGTCAGGCTTACCTTGGGCTGCAAATTGTACCAGCTCAGACCATTAAGTCTCTAATCCCAGGTCCGCAGGTCTATTTGAACTTCTCCAAGGAAAGCATTTCGACCCAGAGAGTCATTGTGCCACACTGAGAGATTCAGAGTCCTGGTCTGAAGTTCCACTTTTGTCATTTTGTACTGAAGCAGAATTAAAAAAGACTTGAATGTTTGCATGTTTAGTTTAAGGTGGATTTACTGTAGTTCAACTTCTTATTTTACTATTATCTTCTGAGTTATTATTTTTCAATGTTGCTGTCAAGAATTCACATTGTTTGTCTTCGAATCTGCAGATCACATGGCAACCAAAAGGTGACCGATTCCAGTCCTGGGGGGGGGGGCATTACTAATAGTTCAATACGTTATATTGTAATAATAATAATAGTTTTAATTTATTACAGTGCCTTTCACATCTAGGTGTCTCAAGGCTCTGAACAAAACAATCAAACAGCAATCAGTTAAAACAATTCTATAAATACATAAATAAAATACAATAAAATAGGTAAATAGAAAAATAAAATCGATCATACAAGTACAGTATATTATATATTACAGACTGCAGTAGAGAAAGAGTGTATAAGAAAATACAGCGGAAGGTAAGTGCGTCTTAAGGTTGCTTTTTTTTGTGGATTCTCTAATGAAAGTTGGTAGTGAGTTCCAAAAAAAAGGGCCACACAGCTAAAAATACACCCTTCGAGCGTAACACATTTTGGAAGCATGCATTTTAAAACTCCAGAGTTAGAGGATGTAAGCTGCCTCCCAGGGATGTAAGGGCTAAGAAGGTCCATTATATAAGTATACCCTGACCATAAAAAGCCTTGAAGGTCAACAGCAATATTAGATAGATTAGATAGGATGCCAGTGCATAAGCTTTAGGACCAGAGTAATGTGTTCTGTCCGCTGGGTACGGTAAGAACCATGGCTGCTGCATTTTGCACCATCTGCAATCGAGGCAAAGAGCGAGCAGGAAGATTAATAAAAAAAGCATTGCAATAATCCAACCGAGATGTAACAAATGCATGAACGAGAAATCTCAGCATCCCTAGGGGGCAGAAAACAACACACTGGTAATTTGGTAATAAAACCCTGTATTTATCACAGAAGAGATATGTTTTTCAAATAAAAGCTTTGAGTCAAGTTGAACACCTAAGCTGCGCACTAACAAAGAGGCATCTATAACGCAATCACCAAAATAGTATGAAAACCCAACAAAAGAGCAAAGCTGGGTATTTGATCCAGTAGCCAATAGTTCAGTTTTACTAGCATTTAATTTAAAAAAATTATTTGACCATCCAGGTTTGCATATCTGCCAAACAAGCAGATAGGTACTGTATCAGTGTTCAAATTTATTTTTAAATAGATCTGTGTCTCATCTGCATAAGAATGGGACTGGACCCCATGCTTTTGAATAATATCACCCAGTGGCAGCATATAAATATGAAAAAGAGAACCAAGGATGGAACCCCGTAGGACTCCATGAACAAGGCGAGTATTTGTAGAATTATGACCAGCATAGGACACGTATTGATAACGATCTGATAAATATCAAGAGCCACCCCCCTTACATTCACAAGATTTTTGAGACGCTTCAGCATAATTTGGTGGTCAACAGTATCAAAGGCAGTTGTAAGATCTAAAAGAACCAATAGTGAAAGAGACCATCAGCAGCATTCAGGAGATCATTCACAATCCTAACCATAGCAGTTTCCATGCTGTGCGCGATTCTAAAACCAGACTGACATTTTTCCAATATATTATTTTGTGAGAGTAATTGGTCAGCAACAACTCGTTCAAGCAATTTAGCCAAAAAAGGAAGATTTGATATTGGTCGAAAGTTACCCGCTACTGTCGGGTTAAGCAATGTTTTTTTTTTTAGAATTGGCTTAACAATGCCTTGTTTTAATACAATTGGGACAAAACCCTCAAAAAGTGACATGTTTTTGCTCAGCCAACTTCTCAGCCTTTTGATATGTTTAACATACCTTTGTCAAGGGAAAGTGTGTTTGAAAAAAAACATTGGAGGTTTTTTGAGGTTTTTTGATGCCATGGTAACCACACATTTATTTCTCTTTAAATCTAATGTCTTTGTGATGTCATTCATTATGTAGCTAATGATGTAACAATTTATATATAATAGCATTTAAAAAAAAAAAAAAAAAAAAAAAAACACAATAATAAAAAAAGCATTCAATGGATGTTTTATCTCTGTGGCAGGCTGGCGAGTGGATAGAGGCCCAGAGACAGACTGCAGTTCAAAAAAATAACTATTTTATTATAAATAAACACAAAATGAAAGGGCACAAGGGCCAAAACAAAGCAATTTAAACACAAAAAAGATAAAAAGCAAAACTTACAAAAATAACAGTTTCCAGGCTGGGCAATGCCTTCACTGGATTCAAACTTTCTAAACAACCCAAAAAAAAACCCCTGCTACCCCTGCTACCCCTGCTACCCCTGCTACCCCTGCTACCCCTGCTACCCCTGCTACCCCTGCTACCCCTGCTACCCCTGCTTCCTCAGCTCCCTCTCCCCCAAATGAGAAGCAGAGGCCTCCTTTTATATCAGGTGGCTGGGTGCTGATTGATCGTTAATCAACCTAATCAACTAATCAACCCCAGCCACCTGAACATAATAAACCCAGGCAGGTAGGGGAAGTTAACCCCATCTCTGCCAATTTAAAGGGCAGAGCTTTGCTCTGCCACAATCTCATTATTATATTAGGGTCCAAAAGGGACTGCCCTGTTATTTGTAGTTGAACCACTGTACTCTACTGTACTCTACTGTGCTTTGACACTGAATACAGAGAAATACAAAGATAATAATAATAATAATAATAATAATAATAATACTTGGGGCTTTCTGATAAATCACCTTATACACAAATGTAAACCAAAATGTTCTTGAATAAATGAAGGTAGTTGATATACTAATTGTAATGCTAAGTTTATTCTTAGTGTCACTTGTATTATTAAAATCACAAATATACGACAGTAAACATGGTGCTAGCATACCATTAGCGGTTCCTTATAGACAGGGTTCACAGTGTTTTTCTTTACTGAAGTCTTCCGCTTGCTAAATCAAGATTTTTCAGGGTACAAATAGATCTTCACATACCTGTATAGAAAAATAAATAAAAACAATTATTTCCATGATATTTAGTTGACTTATTATGATTACTCAATCTGAGAAAAATTATTACATTTCAGGGAATATTCATAAACTTGGAAATCTTTCATACAAACGATTTACTCAACAAAGCCCAAACCATAAATGAACTGTGAATAAACTAAAGAGCAAACCTCGTCTGCTTTTATTGATCCTGTTTGCATGATTGGCAGGAATGTTAACAGAACGAATGAGATGAAATTGTGTTAGTTGAAATGCCTCATTAATGTTTAAAGAATTACAGGATTCTTCAAAGTAATGAAACTTAAAATGGCCACAGAGTATATCTATAGCTACATGTTGTGAATAAATATGAAATCTGTTCAATAAACACATTTAAAAACACAATTAAAGGCTGCTTATAAAGAATGCATTGTCAACAATCTACAAAAAGGTAGGTATTAAGTTACATACAGCACCCCCAATAATGAATATAACTATATAGAATATAGCCTATTTACAATAATTCCTATTATTTTGAGAAATGCTAAAAGTCCAAGCATTTATTTTCACTTTAAATAAACCAAAAAGGCAAATGTTTAGAATAAATGCCTCAGTGACTGGTTTCTTCGAATTCATTATTCAGTGCTTGAAGATGTGGATTAATGTAATTTATTAACAGGTGAAATATTTCAGATAGGTATGTGTATGGCTTTCCAGTAATAAGGAAAAAAGAAGCTTCCGAACATAATATCTTAATTAGGGCTGTCAGTTAATCGCATTTAATTTCTGTGATTAACGTGTTAATTTTTGGAAAGAGAGTATTGTGAACAAGATGGCTTTGCTGGTGACGTCAGTCCAGCAAATGAATGCACTGCACACAGGCAATAGCGGGGCTATATATAACTAAGGCCCTGTGTAAATCTCGATTTCATGGACTGCGCGAAAATTGCAGTCCGTAATTTCAATATTCTTAAGAAATCAAAATACATTTCAGAAGTATTTGTATTTCATAGCAGCACCAGCAGGAGATTATGGGAGTTGGTAAAACGGTCTGGTTGATGTCAGTGGTCGACTGATGAGAAGCTCAGAATGGGTTACACATTGTATTTGTTTTTGCAAGGCCTAAATTCTGAACATGCATCTGACGTAGACCTGAAAGCTGTCCTTGCAAATACACTTTACCTACAGGCTGTTAATTACAACACCGTTTCACAAGCTAGTGTGAATGACTTTGGCGCTGATTTTGATGATGTCAAAATTCTGTGCACATTCCGTGAAATACGGTGCTTGAACCGTGACCCTGTCGTGAATTTAAAAAACAAAGTCAGAGGTTTCCACAGGGCCTTAACTATAACCAGCATGCCCGTTAACATTGCGGCTTTGTTTCATTTTAATAACCACATTTATTTTAAACCATATTATTTATGACTATCGTGGATATAACCATTACTACGTTAATGTTGTTTTAATTGTTTTATTTAGGCAATTTTAAGATATTAATAAAAGATAATTTTAAATTATTGTTATTATTTAAACATCAATAAAACATCAATTTCTGAGTAAAGGAAACACAGTAAGGTGACTAATAAACTGACTCCATAAATAAAAAACTATAACTAGAAATAAATAAATATACAACTATAAAGAGGGATCCACAAAGATAATAATAATAATAATAATAATAATAATAATAATAATAATAATAATAATAATAATAACACACTGAAATTAGATGGATGCAGTAACTGCGATTAAAACCAAGAATAACTAAGGTGATATTTTTTTTAATCTCAAGATTAATCACGATTAATGTTTTTAATCACTTGACAGCCCTAAACTTAGTAGATATCACACACAACAAGTCTACATTAAGCAACTCAGGAGCATCCCTTTAGTTAAAATCAATTTGCTTATCTTGCATTACAGGAAATTAGATTAAATACATGCATGTGGTTTACTTGTTTCAACAGTGCTTGCATACCAAATGTGGCTTTATACAGAAAAGGGACTAAAAACTGTATAATCATCAATGTTAGTGAAGAGTGAAGAGCATCAATGTCAAACTGTGGTTAGTTTCAGTCTACTAATTATCAAGGTATAATTAAGGGAAGTTGGTGCTCAGTCCTGTCATAACTTTGCCAAGCTCGAAATACACTAGATTTGCATTAAAAACAACTTGTCATCAATCCTGGATCTTAACTGTTACTTTCAACAATGGCACAACAACCTACAGTATAAAATGGAATGAGGCACTGCCAAAATGCGCTCCGCCGCTCATTAGCCATGCATTTTAAGACGTGTCATGCCTTAATTATATGCATGGACAAATTGTAGGTGGGGTTCATTTATACATTTAAGTCTGTGATATTAAAATTAGATTTATGAAGCGACAGAACAGCTCTAAAAGGGTCCACAAAAAACACCAATTTCAAATTGGACTTATTTGGGCACAAAGAAAAAGTCAGAAAGCAGCTGATATGAAAGAGCATTATGGCAGTCGTCATAACTAGGGGCCTAGAAAATATACAATATTTTTTTTATACAATGAAACAAAAAAATAATAATAATAATTCACAGTGTCGTGAAACCGTCATTTAATAAAATTTAAAAAAAGGAAGTTATATTCTACTGATGTAAGTTGCTTAAATTTGTTATCATTGATAGTTCAAGAACATCATTCAAAAACCAAGGCTGAAACACTGTAACATTTAGCTACTGAATCAACAGCTGACATTGTACATTGTAACTCGATTCGCTACTGAAACAATCTTTTAAAATGTAACAGACTTCTACTGGAAACAAGTCATTTAAAATGGTCTGTGTTGGCTGCAAAAATAAAAAAAAAAGTAACAAGCAGACAAAATATATTTTTTAAAAACAACCTCGAACCTTTAAAACTTATGTTGACACATTAATTAATCATGTAATTCCCATAGCCTATTTTGCTGCCTCTAATCCAAACATATTAAACACGGGAGAAATGTTAACTGCAAACCTGAAATTACAAAATCGAAGTTTTGTGTTTTTCTTTATACACACAGTACATTTCGAGTGGTATGTAGAAATGTAATTGTACAGTATGTGGAAATCACCAATCATGAAGATGGTATTTGTTTGACCCCGTTGCCTTAGTAACCAAATGCACAGCACTGATGCCGGTCCGTGTGCAGCTACACATATTCCATGAAACTTGTGATGTCGTGAATTTCCTGGGGCATTTATTACGATGGAATGCAGGCCCTAACTTTCCTGAACAACCCAGGAACAGAGGGAGAGTACTGAGAAGAAGAGAGAGTACGCAGGATCCACATTACCCTTTTTGATCTCCCTGAGGATGAAATTATAGCTCAATACCAGTGCTGTGTTATTTTGAGGTACGCGGCTAAAAAGTGGTACTCAGCGCACTTCCACTAAGAAAGCAGGGAAGTGCCCGTCTGAGTTATAAAGAGCAAACGCTCAGACTTTTAAGACCGTATGTTGGTTAAAACATCAATGACCTGTGTACACCAAATGCTACTAGAAATAATCTAAAAAATGAAAAGGTTGTATCGTAGGTCAACAGAGGCCTTCATATCTCAGACCAAGGGTTACTGCATTAACTGCTAATACAGGCACATTAAGAAGGGATTCAATGTCAAGATCACATCAAACACACTACTGCTTTACAGATGGTATGACTTTATCTCCCAAGTATTGTTTTACACAAAAAAAAACAAATACAAAATTATCCATTATGATGCCAGTGAAGATGCTTTGAATTTCAATTATATAAACACGCCGTTATCTTAATTGTATTGTATAGTTTCTCCGAGGCTCAGAGTTATTCTTGGGTTCACTGTTGAATTAAATTAATGCAGCTATCATGAAACACGCCAAGGCAAGCTCAAGGGTGCTGTATTAAAATTAATCACAACTCAGTAGTATAGATTAAATTATTTATATCTCAAACACTTGTAGTATGATCACTACAGTTGGTTTTCTTAAGGTGTCTTCCTGTTGCTGATGGCTTAATTAAAGTATGTGTACATTTACATTTTATTTTAATTGCTTCTGCTTTTGAAAGGATTGAAAGGGAAGGGGAAAAGTCGTTACAGAATCAATTAGGGTTAATGGTGCTTATCTTTGATAGAGGTCAGGTAAATCTATCAAAAATGACAAAAGTGGACAAAAACAAAGCATCGCAAAGGGCCATAATCTAAGGCAGTGTTCTGGATCCGGAAAGCTGGATACAGAACTGACATCATCATCACATTCTAGGTCATTATCCTGAAGATAAAAATAATTCAGAAAATGAATGCATCACAGAAACACATTCAAAAGCACTGATTCCATCAAGTTTATCTCCGTAATAGTGAATATACACTACAGCTACGTCTATACTAAATGTAAGCCCTCCATTGTCATGAAGGGGTGCAAATTCAAAGGGTTTTGAAAATGTGTTAAAGTGAGTGATTACTGTCCCTTTATTTGATGCTCTACACCCCCCAGCTTCACACTGTAAGCAAGGTTTACTGCATGTTTTTGATATTGTGACATCAACGACTGAAGCAAACAGCTATACTGCTGAGTTTTATTGCTGATGTGTTTCCAAGTGCTACAAAAACAAAAGCTGCATCTGTACATAACTTAGTGTCAACATAGTACCATTAGTCAAAGTGGACAAAAACAAACCATCCCAAAGGGCCATAATCTAAGGCAGTGTTCTTCACTAATTTTCAGAGGGGGGCCACTTTCCCCGATAAGACATCAGTGTGAGGGCCGCCACACCGCCTTTTTCACATTTGTGTATTGTATGGGGCCGCACGTCAGGGGCTGCCAGCGGCCCTTGCAATGAAGAACACTGATCTAAGGGAATGTTATATCAGACTGAGTGGTTTGTAAACATAAAGTTAAATGGTTGTGTGGAAAAGGTCATTGCTATGTCCAGAAGTTAAAAACAATGTGGCAGCGAAACAGTTAATGTTCAGTGGACACTACCAGTACAGACAAAATCATAGAATACTACCGTGTCCCAACTATAAAGACCCTATGTCAAAGCAGATGCTCTGTATCACTGATATGGCCAGTAGTTACAGTAAAACAAAGTGTCAGTGAATGGGTTATTTATTTTACAACACTAGTAATGTAACTTAAGTCAGAAAGAATACAGTTCAGTTCTACTATCTCCATAGAGCATAAAGGACAGTGTCATGTTCACCAGCACCCTACAAATAAGATGTCACTACCTCAGAAGGCATCTGAGATATTAGGCTTTGACACTGTGGTGGTAGGGTTAACTTTTACTAAGTGCAATAATACAGTTCAAGTCATTAGCTTTGATGGAATTACAGCCTTATTATGTACACTTTTGGTATACTCCCTCGCGGCATTTTGAACTTCTGTGGTAACAGCATACCTTTATAAAAACTAAATGTAAAACAATGTCAACGCATGCAGTAGGCAACAGCTGTTTAGTTTCATTGCTGTTCTGATTGAGCTGTAGCTGCTACTGCCAAAGTTTGGCTAGCAAGTTCAGTGTGGGTTCCTCCACTAATTTGTGTATTAATTACTGATGTGCCTGAAGCACACTATCACACACTTTAGGATGATGCCTGTTATCTGCTCAAATAGTGCAATAGCACCTGGAATGTGCCATCAGCCAGGCTCACACATATACTGGCTGTTCATGCATCAAATTACTAAACTGCTGTTAATCTGTGCACCTGCGTGACTTGAGCCTGTTTCAGCCACATGCCCTGGTACAGTTTGAAATTAACTCTGGTTTCAGGTGTAAATCCATTTCCTTCTCAAATTGTTTGATTTCAACATTTATTTTAAAATTTTAATATATTGTTTTATTGTTATTATTTTATTTTTGTATGTACAATATGGAAGAAACAAATTTGCACAATAGTTTCCTGAATCAAACAAATTCTAAATTATGTTGCATTGGGTTAGACTGCAGGCACAGAAGAATTCCCAGAATTTAGAACAAGAATCCAAATTAACCAAACAAACTTTAAAACAAAAAAACAAAAAACAAAAAAAAAGTTCTGATGATCTTAGTGCAAATACATACTACTACACCACACACATAAAAAAGTAATTACAATTCCTGAGGGAAAAACACAAACTACAGTATATTAGACAAAACCAAACTACTTTAAATGTCAATAGATTTCACGTAACACCCTTCACAATGTGTTGTGTTAATTCCAGGAGTTTTTGTTCACTAGCTATTTACAGTATGATCCTACTTTTTAACATAAAGCCTCATCCCGTTCCCATTTGCTCTCGGGTCTGTTCGCTGTTTCTTCACATTTGCAATCGCTAAGTCCTGACACTGCCCCACAAGTACAACCAGTTCTCTGTTCACATCGCTGTACAGCAGGGCGAACTCCACTGCTCCCTGGACACAGAGGTTGCCAAAATCCCCAGCATCACTGTACAGACTCATCCAACTACCTCCAAGCTGAAAAAACACAGAAACCGTTTTATAAATGCAACAAAAAATAGCTCTGGAATATGAATAAAATATAGTGTTTGACAACTTAATGTGAGCACAGGAGCGCTATTTCCAAATGTTGTACTTAAAGTGTACAAAACGCAGGGACATGTCACATTGTAAGCAAAAGCGTAATTACTTATATATCAAAGCTTAAAAACAGGCTTTATATGAAATTGAATAGGACCAAAAATGTTATATTCTCTGTATAATTTAGGACACACATAATGTTGAGATATCATTGGATATTAAATTCCACCCTGAAGTATTATTCAGAGAGTAAAATGGCCCTACAAGTACTTTGGGGACAACTGACATCAATTTTTGTAATTTACTTCTAAAAATTACCTGAATACAAAAAAACGTAATTTTATAAAAAAAATAAATAAATAAACAAATGTATTCCAAAAGTACATCATGTATACAATTATGTCATAAAATATATATATTTGCAGATTTAGTCTTTGCTCCCTCGAAAAACATTCAATATTTCAACACACCTAGACACACGCTTTACACCAATTACTCTTACCACACACACAGACACAGTCTGAGGAGTGGCTTACTTTCTGAGAAGAAATATCAGATCCAAAGCTGGATACAGAACTGACATCATCATCACATTCTAGGTCATTATCCTGAAGACAAAAAATAATTCAGAAAATGAATGCATCACAGACATACATTCAAAAACACTGATTCCATCAAGTTTATCTCTGTAGTAGTGACTATACACTACAGCTACGTCTATACTAAATGTAAGCCTTCCATTGTCATGAAGGGGTGCAAAGGGTTTTGAAAATGTGTTAAAGTGAGTGATTACTGTCCCTTTATTTGATGCTCTACACCTCCCAGATTCGCACTGTAAGCAAGGTTGACTGCATGTTTTTGATATTGTGAAATCAACGACTGAAGCAAATAGCTATACTGCTGAGTTTTATTGCTGATGTGTTTCCAAGTGCTACAAAAACAAAAATGTTAAATCAAAAGCTGCGTCTGTACATAACTTAGTGTCAACATAGTACCATTAGTCCAAAATGAAAGAGTCTTTCAGTGTGTATTTATCAAACCCTTTAAATTGCTTCAAGGAGATTTGTCAAAGCATCAGGGATATCTTTTGTCACTCTTCTGAACAGTTATGTACATTCTTGATGTGCGATAAGAAATATTAGCATAGACTTCCCCTTAATTATCATCAAATGTCACCCACTGGCACGGTACTTAGAAGTTTAGTGTAAACCTTTGTCAAAATAAAAGAAGGACAGGGTCAAGGATTTTTTCTTGCTCTGGAATAGCGCTATAATAACAGTGTTCTACCTCTATTTTCATTGTAAATGTAGACAATGACACCCCCATTGGGAAATCCTCACATTTATAAGGAAGGCATTTTGAAAGATGAGAAAACCATCTAAACATCGAAACCTAGAGGAGAACAACATGAAAAAGAGACATGTGATACACACACACACACACACACACACACACACACACACACACACACGCACGCAAATCATTTAACAAGAGGAGACCCACTTTCTGAAAGCACATTTGATACAAATGATTAATTTCCAATTACTAACAGCTAAAAGCTTGGATACTCATGCCTGCATCAGGGTGCGCTGGTCACAAAGTGCAGCTTCACCATTTTCCTAAAATAGATCCGAATCAATTGCAATTTGTATGCAAGCAAGAGCACCATGACCCACACTCATTACTTATGTGCATTGACACTGTTTTAATTTTGGCAACACATTGGACTGTAGGAGTTTTTGTTTATTATGGCTGCCAGCTTGTATTGTTCAGCTTAGTGTTATAGGTGTCTGGCATAAAGCATTGTAGTACAATGAATCAGGTAAACAAAAATAAATAAACCAGAAAAAAACATACCTCCAGAATTCCTGGAACTGAAGCAGAACATGTGATTTGTAAAGAGGCAAAACCTTCAGACAAAACATCTATTATAGCAGGCTGGCTCTGAGATTCTAGAAGATAAATAACATTCAAATGTTATGTCCTAAAATTCAGGTTGTAGAGTTTTTTGTGTTGTTGTGCATTGTACTATAATATGCAATACAATGACAATCTAACACAGAGGAGACTTGGTATAAAAAGACATCGGGCCAGAGAAATTCATGAAGACTACCGAACATCCACCACCCCTCAAGTGAAAGTAAAGCTGACTGACAAGAGAACTGTTTTTAAAATCTGAATTGGCTTAATTTCCTTAATAACAAAGAAAATTCTTGTCAACAACACTGTCATTTTGCCCTAATCCAGCCCTTGACTTCACAAGGAAATGTGTTTACAGTATGTCATTTTGTAATGTGTTTACAGCATGTCATTTTGTCAAGAGGTTTTTAATTCACCTATCAACGAGCAGGACCAGAACAACCCCAAACCTCAATTTATACCATTTTCATGTATTTGACCATTCAAAGGATTATAACTGTAAACTTACAAGTGCGTTGTATTTATTTGTATTTTTGGTAGGGGACCGGGGAAGGATCATCATCATTCTTTTTTCTTTTTTTTTTTTTTTTTTTTTGTGCTGTATGTATTGTGTGCACGGATGAATCTGGAGCTCTTTTCTACTCAGCACAATCAACACTACCCCATGCAAATTGATTACTTTAATCAAGTCTTAACTGAACACATAAAAAGCAACAGTCAATTAGCATCAAAGTAAAATAGATTCTCTGGTGGTTATAACAAATGTTAAATTTATTCAGCTTAGGGGGCAATTCAATCAAACTAAGTTCCCTGCAAATTAGTACTGAAACTTCCCAGTACTAACTTCCCCGAAGTTGATCAATGTTAACAATACTTAGGAGCTATGGGGAATTCAGCGAAGTTTAAAGTACTAAATATGTAAATTAGATGACGTTTGGGAGTGGAGGAGAATTGATGTGCACATTTTTCCTTCCAAATCACTTCCCCATTTGAATAAATTGAGATACACAATTGCTTTATAATATTCCCACACTCACCTGATCAGAAGCAATGAATATACTTTAAAGTTAACCCAATTAAGTAGGAAAGATGCTGAAACGTGTTGTGTTTCATATTTAAATTAAGAACTCAAGTCTAATGCGTTCAGGAAAAATAAACATTGAAAAGGAGCAAGCCTATTTATGGGTTTAAGAGTAAATAGATGGGTTCCGAAGGATATAGCATTACACGTCCCCACCACTGTTTAAATGACGTACCTGCAATGCCCACGCTACTGCACTGATAGTGTAAGGATTTAGATTTAGAGGACAGATCTCAAACCCCAGTGCACTAGAGCAGACATTTTGAAAAGAGCTTTGAAACAGACTTTAAAGTTAAAACTGTAAAAAGTTGTCAGGATGTTAACAATGAAAAGAAAAAATTACAGGTACATTATTTAAACAGTTGTAGCAACACGTGGGGACGCGTAACGTTGTATTTAAACCAGTAATTAAACATTGCCATAATTTGTTTTGTTTCCTGTTTCATTCTGCACAAATCTTTTTTTTTTTTAGTACATAGGCCACACAAAGAATGCCCTTGCCTATTGGTCCCTGCTGCAAATAAGAAATAAGATTAGTTGCTAATGCCCCAGATTCTGTGGACTGCAGTTACTATAACACTGTGCCACGATTATACTGGATCTTCTCCCTCTCTGTGTTGCTATACGAGCATTATTTATGTGTTTTTTTATATGATTAATTTTTTGCAGGCGTTCACTTCCTGTTATCAAGTTGTTTATAAAATATTGCTCTTGGGGGTGGAATATTCTAAAATGTTTAACCAGAAATCATATTGCCTTACCAGCAGAACTCCTTTGAAAGTGGTATAAATGAAATATGTATTTATAAATACAGCTAGTGTCTTTTCCTTTAAATAGACTGTGTAACTGCATATATATATAGCGAGAGAGAGAGAGAGAGAGAGAGAGAGAGAGAGAGAGAGAGAGAGAGAGAGAGAGAGAGAGATGGTGTAAATGTACTTAACTACATTAACCACATAAAAAAAAGCCATGATCAGGTTTTGAAAATAATTGTGTGCCTATCTGTGAGGGTTAGGCACAAGCAATCAGGCAAAAAGGCAGGAAATCAGAGCTGTTGAAATTGTGGTGCTACTGAGCATTTTTATTCAACAAAAAAAAAAGGAAAACCAATTACTTTTAAACAAATACTAACAATATACAGTCAAACTTGTCGCTGCTTTATGCAGAAACCCGCTGAAGCGCCTTATTAAGTCCCAGCCTCTACAAGACTGAACATGCAGGCTAGTTGCAGCCTTTATATAGCTGCACCATGAAGCCAAATTCAATAATTAATTGATCAGACCACCAGTCAAGGTCCACAGTTTCTCCATTCCACCCACATTCTCACATGGAATTTAAGCATTTAAAACAAGGCTCAAGATTAACCCTTTCCTGGGTCTAGTTAATATACACACATTTAACTGAAAATAATAGGAAACATCACAAAAAATAAACAAATATAAAAATAAATATAGCTGCAAGCAGCAAAGATCAGGGTCCATGCGGTAGATCATGTGTCCTAGGACTGTATTTTACATGTGGCATAGTAGCCCATTGGCCTCTACTAACCTGTGTAGCATACTGTACCATATGAGCACATATGAGTTCAGGTGTGTGTTCCATATATACAGTGGCTTGCAAAAGTATTCAGACCCCTGACCAATTCTCTCATATTACTGAATTACAAATGGTACATTGAAATTTCGTTCTGTTCAATATTTTATTTTAAATGAAACTCAAAAATCAATTAAACTCAAAATCAATTATTGTAAGGTGACATTGGTTTTATGTTGGGAAATATTTTTAAGAAAAATAAAAAACTGAAATATCTTGCTTGCATAAGTATTCAACCCCCACATATTAATATTTGGTAGAGCCACCTTTCACTGCAATAACAGCTTTAAGTCTTTTGGGGTAAGTATGTACCAGCTTTGCACACAGTGTCGGAGTGATTTTGACCCATTCTTCTTGGCAGATTTGCTCCAGGTTGTTCAGGTTGGTTGGACGACGCTTGTGGACCGCAATTTTCAAATAGTGCCACAGATTCTCAATGAGATTGAGATCAGGACTTTGACTGGGCCACTGTAGGACATTCACCTTTTTGTTCTTGAGCCATTCCAATGTTGCTCTGGCCTTGTGCTTGGGATCATTGTCCTGCTGAAAGGTGAATTTCCTCCCAAGCTTCAGTTTTTTAGCGAACTTAAGCAGATTATCTTGCAATATTTTCCTGTATTTTGCTCCATCCATTCTTCCTTCAATTGTAACAAGATGCCCAATCCTTGCTGATGAGAAGCATCCCCACAGCATGATGCTGCCACCACCATACTTCACTGTAGGGATGGTGCGTCTCGAGGTGTGGGCAGTGTTACGTTTGCACCACACATAGCGCTTTGAGTTTTGGCCAAAAAGCTCTATCTTGGTCTCATCTGACCACAAAACCTTTTCCCACATCGCAGCTGGGTCATGCTTTCTGGCAAACTCCAGACGTGCTTTCAGATGATACTTTTTGAGTAACAGCGGCTTCTTTCTTGCCCCCCTCCCATACAGGCCAGTGTTATGCAGAGCTCTTGATATGGTTGACTGGTGCACCATTACTCCACTCCCAGCCACTGAACTCTGTAGCTCCTTCAAAGTGATTGTTGGCCTCTCTGTGGCTTCTCTCACAAGTCTCCTTCTTGTTTGAGCGCTGTTTTGAGGGACAGCTTTTTCTTGGCAGTACCTGGGTGGTGTGATGCAGCTTCCACTTCCTGATTATTGATCCAACTGTGCTCACTGGGATATCCAAACACTTGGATATTATTTTGTACCCTTTCCCTAATCTATGCATTTGTATTACTTTATCTCTAACTTCTGTAGAATGCTCTTTGGTCTTCATTTTCCTTCAGATTCACAGCATGATCCTTCAACAGTGGGGTTTTTATCCAGAAAATGTGACAGCAACTTTAATGGTTGACAGGTGGAGGCCAATGGTAAGGTAATTGTGTCCTCGTTTGGGCAATTTCTTTCATCAGTGCAAACTGGGAGCTTCCACAGCACAGGGGTTGAATACTTATGCAAGCAAGATATTTCAGTTTTTTATTTTTCTTAAAAATATTTCCCAACATAAAACCAATGTCACCTTACAATAATTGATTCTGAGTTTCAGTGTT
This sequence comes from Polyodon spathula, assembly GCF_017654505.1. Taxonomy (NCBI): domain Eukaryota; kingdom Metazoa; phylum Chordata; class Actinopteri; order Acipenseriformes; family Polyodontidae; genus Polyodon; species Polyodon spathula. The sequence goes on from NC_054539.1 coordinate 51,319,607, forward strand.
TAAAAATAAAATATCAAACAGAACGAAATTTCAATGTACCATTTGTAATTCAGTAATATGAGAGAATTGGTCAGGGGTCTGAATACTTTTGCAAGCCACTGTATGTGTGTGTGTGTGTGTGTGTGTATATATATATATATATATATATATATATATATATATATATATATATATATATATATATACACACACACACACACACACACACACACACATACAGTGCCTATAGAAAGTCTATACCCCTTTGAACTTTTTTTCACATTTTGTTGTGTCAGTGCCACAGAGTTTCATGCATTTAAATGAGGATTTTTTTTCCACTTATCTACACACCATACTCCACACTGTTAAGGGGAAAAAAGTTTTTATTGAGAAAAAAAAAATTATATATTAAAAATACAAAACTGAAAGATCTTAATTGGATAAGTCTCCACCCCCCTGAGTTAATACTTGGTGGAAGCACCTTTGGCAGCAATTACAGCTATGAATCTGTTGGGATAGGTCTCTACCAACTTTGCACACCTAGATTTGGCAATATTTGACCATTGTTCTTTACAAAACTGTTCAAGCTCTGTCAAGTTCCTTGGGGAGCGTTGATGGACAGCAATCTTCAAGTCATGCCATAAATTTTCGGTTGGATTTAGGTTTGGGCTCTGACTGGGCCACTCAAGGACATTTACCTTTTTATTCCTTAGCCACGCCAGTGTAGCTTTGGCTGTGTGCTTTGGGTCGTTGTCAAGGACTTCTCTGTACTTTGCTCCATTCATTTGCCCTTCTATCCTGACAAGTGCTCCCTCTCGATGAGAAACAGCCCCATAACATGATGCTGCCATCACCATGTTGCACAGTAGGGATGGTGTTCTTTGAGTGATGCGCTGTGTTGGGTTTGCGTCAAACATAACGCTTTGCATTTAGGCCAAAAAGTTCAATTTTAGTTTCGTCAGACCACAAAACTTTTTGCCAAATGGCTACAGAATCTTCTGAGTGTTTTTTTGCATACTTCAAACAGGATTCTAGGTGGGCTTTGTTGAGTAATGGCTTCCTTCTTGCCACCCTACCACACAGGCCAGAGTGGAGAGCTTGGGATATTGTTGTCACATGCACACTTTGACCAGTCTTGGCCATAAAAGCCTGTAGCTCTTGTAAAGTTGTCATTGGCCTCTCAGTGGCCTCTCTGATCAGTCTCCTTTTTGCTCGGTCAACCAGTTTGGAGGGACTGCCTGATCTAGGCAGCGTCTTGGTGGTGCCATACACCTTCCACTTCTTAATAATCATCTTGACCGTGCTGCAAGGCCTTTGATATAATTTTATACCCATCCCCTGATCTGGCCTTTCAACAACTTTGTCCCGGAGTTCTGTTGAAAGTGCCTTGGTGCTCATGGTTGCATCTTTGCTTTGAAATGCACTACCCAGCAGAGGGAACCTACAGGAACTGCTGAATTTATCCTGAAATCATGTGAATCACTACAATTTAACACAGGCGGAGGCCACTTAACTTGGTGTGTGATTTTGAAGGCGATTGGTTACACCTGAGCTAATTTAGGATTGCTATTACAAGGGGGATGGACACTTATCCAACCAAGCTATTTCAGTTTTGATTTTTAATTAATTTTCTACAAATTTCTAGAGTATTTTTTTCACTTGGAAGTTGTGAGGTAGGATGTGTAGATAAATGAAAAAATATATATATTTTAATTCATTTTAATTCCAGGCTATAAGGCAACAAAAGGTGAACATTTTGAAAGTGGATGTAGATTTTCTATAGGCACTGAATAGATAGATAGATAGATAGATAGATAGATAGATAGTAACAAAATAAATCACAGAAATAAACACTATTTACAATTGAGGTGTTTTTACCCCAGCACGCTGTCTTGATAATGAAGTTTGGTGATCCATTTATGTCAACGGATTGAATGATCAGTCACGTAAACAAAGCAGACACCAACTTTAAAAAATGTTTACAAATAGTAGGGGTGTAGGGGGTGGAAAGGTGTAGTCCTGAAGGATTATGGGACTATATTCCCCAGAATGTCATGGGGTTGCTATTAGCCAGGATGGGAAACACCTGGCTCTAAAAGTTAATAAGGGACACCTGCCTGTATTCAAGCAGGCATGTGTACATATAGCAGGTCAGAAAAGCTTGATGAATATCTGTATTAAGGCTTGGGCCTGGGGAGAGACCTATGTGGGAAACTTGAGATTGTAATGTGTTTAAATGTGTACGTGTGTAAGTGTTGGGGTTTTTGGTCATTGAAACGGCGTAGCTGTCCGGTATCAGTTAAGAACTTGGGAAATGTTTCGTCTAGCATTCAATTAGACTTTTGTTTTGTTTTTGCATAATAATAAATATACAGGCACTGCCCTGTTTGAAATCTATCTGTTTTGAGTGCTTTTCTGTTTACACAAGAAGACAGTGTGAAAAGCCTAATGGGGCAAGACAAGCCCCATGGTTTGCCACTATATATATATATATATATATATATATATATATATATATATATATATATATATATATATATATATATATATATATAATCAAATTACTCAGATCCACCAAGGTAAGAAGAAACCAACTCAATCTCAACACCTGCTTACAGTAATTGATGGCCATCTAAATCAAAAAGCTTTTGATGGATCTATAAAATTGAACCATCCAATTTTCTCTGGTCCATTGTTGAAGTCAAGTAGGGTAAATTGGTTAGAGCGTGTAGATCTAAAAATCAGATTGCTGACGTGTCATCTATGAATTTTGTCACCTGCTTAGGAGGATATTTTTTCACTACTAGTAGTGACAGGGAGGCTAGTTGTTAATATGTAAGGCCTCTATGTAAACAGGTATCCTTTACAGTCTCTCAGCACTGTTGGATAAGAGATAGCCCAGTACTAAAATATCTTATTTTACTTTTGTCTGGTGCAACACCAGCCCTTCTTGTAAATTAGAACACACACACACACACGTTATTTTGTAGCTGACATTCCACTCATTTCCACAGAAAACCTGCAGCAATTCATTTAAATAGTATGGTAATCCGAGCATTAGTGAAGCAACAGAACAGCAATAAGGAGAATGAATCATACAAACCTTCCAGATCGGTAATTGAAGTTCTGGGTCAGACCTAGGATTGCAATTAATTACTCAAGGTCTATGTGACATACTGTGCTTCTGTGTGACTAGTTTTATTAATATGGCAGCCTGGGACTTGTTTTCTTTTTTTAAAGAAACAGTCACAAAAGTTGTTCAAACTTTCTCTTTTACTCGAGATTCTTTAGGCAATATTAATTTTCCTTATCAGATTCACCAGAAACTATGTGTGTGTGTGTGTGTTTATATATAAGATGTTCTGAGGGAAATAAAATCATTAATATTACAAATGGACAGGAAACCTACAGACATGTACTGTACAAGTCCAAACATACAAAGCAGTGTCCTGCTGTAAAAACTGGGGATTAAGTACCGGTAATGTTTAATATCCAACATAAAGTCTTTTTTTTTTTATTAATTTGTTTTTTTTTTTTCTCTTTACAGGGCCCTGCCCGTCATTTAAATGTTGCTGTTCAGTTTACTGCAGGTAAAAAAAACAAAACAATGTAAACATGGCAGCCTTAATCAGCATAATGTTGCTCATGCCCGTGCAAAGCAACTACTAGGTACTGAAAGAAACTTAAGACATTCAATGACAAACACTTCGACTAAGAGTACATGTTCAAAAGTGATTTGTGACTATATGTAAAGCATGATTAGTTACTGGCATTGGGGAAACACTTACATTTTGATAATATTTGTATACACAGAGCACAACTTACATAATAGTAACTACAATTTCTATTATGCCCCAAGAGACCAAGATTCACAAACAAACAACAAAGAAATGCAAAGAGGACATTTCTTAGTACTTCATTAAGACACCAAAATTACAAGAACTAGTGCAATATTCTCTTTAAGCTGACACAAAGAGCATTTTATCTCACAGACTTCAAGGTTCTATAAAGCAACACAAAAAAAGTCTACCAGAACATTAATGTTCAATTTTTTAAATTAATTTTTTATTAACAGATTCAGGGTAAACACGGTGAGTCCCTAATGAAACACAGACAACCACCAGTCATTTAAAATTAAGTGAGCGTATTACTTTGTCATTCACTTAATTGCTGAAGCAAGAATCTGATGAAAGTCAGTACATGGGAATTTGGAATCCTTAAAAATCAAGGGTAACATTATGATTAGATGCTTTGCATCCGTCCAAAACCACTTTCACACTGGCATCCTCTACCCAGGTCAGAGCCTACCTGGGCAGGACCTGATGTCATGCAGGTTGGGTACGTGATTACACATTGCTTTTGATAAAGCAGGGTTGACCTGGGTGACAGACACAAGTGCACAATACGTGTATCAATGCCCTGGAAGCAGCTTGTTACTGACGCTTCCATCCAAGTTTCTCTGCATTGAACCGTCAGCCCAAATGATTACAGCAAATGTTTCTTCATCCCTGCTGCAATCTGGCTCATGCTGTGACTCAGTCAACACAAATATGACTAAACTGAATAAACAGAAATGTTCCTTGTGGAAGTGAAATCTTCACAGAGGCATGGCTGTTTGTTTTGCACCCGAACAGCAGTCAAGCATTTTATAACTCAGGTCAAAGCGACAGCATAAAGGAATATCCACTAGACAGTGTCCTGAGGGCATCAGATGATTCGAAGGCATTTGCCAAGCACTCTCCCCTTTTACTTCCAGAGCTCGGCAACTCTACGAAATCAAGCGACCGTGTTCCTAACCCAACCCCAGCCCTAAATAAAAATTAACCTTAAACCCAATACCTAACCATTAACAATCATCTGATGCCCTCAGGACAGTTTCTAGGGAATAGTCTTGTGTGCTGCGTCAAAGCGTGTCATCCCACATACTGAGGTGGGCCGTTTGGGCCCGGATAAAAACTTATGGGTGAGGTAGAGGGGTTCCCCCTGTGCTTGTATTAACTTTGAAATACCCAGTTACTTATTCAATTTTAGTTACATTTGTGCATATTAGCGAATAAGAAACTGGAATGCAAATAAGAAGCTGGGATGAGAATAAGATGCTGACTGAATACGATGCCAACTTCAGCATCGTGTTTATGAGGTAATAAATAAGTTGCAGACATATGCTTTTAAATAAAATGACCAAACCATCCACCTAATATAAACATGGTATTTGAGTACAATTGTAAACAGTTGTTTTTAGTTTTAAGTAGGATTTATATTTGAGTGTTTTAAAGTTGTGGATGAAAATACAATACATTCCTTTCAGTTTAACAATACAGTATTCAATATTTCGATGCATATGCGCTACTTGCTGTATCATTTTGTTTCAACACCTTTTATTTAGTGTACATTTATGATTTTTGAATGTTTTGTTATTATGCTTGTTAAAATATTTACTTAACAAACATTACTTAGCCCACTTTAGTAATTCTGAAATATATAAATAAATAAATCGGATGGCCATTTATTTTATTTATTTATTTAGTTATTACTTTTTACATTTTTATTTCTAAAGTATAGTTTTACACATTTGGGGCTACCCTGGAAATTAATTCAAACTAATCTCACTTTGATAAGAAGGGGTGGTGAGATATTGTTCTGGTATTTGTTTTTATTCCAGTTGGCTTTGGGTAAAAAATAAGATTTCGGCTCCCTAAAAATGTCAATGGACTGTACTCAAGGCGATGGGGTTGACTGTATTTTGGCGCTTTCTTTTTTTAGATATTATGAATTACTTCTTCTCTTAACAGCTGAACCTGTAAAAAGAAAGTTTTCAGGTTTGTGTGTGATTTTCATTAGCGACTGGGACGAGAGATTTGTGTTATTGAAATCCATTCACCATGTCTAATTTGTTTCCAATAGTGTAAAACGTGACAGGTATTGATGAGGAAATACAAATAATAATAATAATAATAATAATAATAATAATAATAATAATAATAAAGACCTGCCTGGCATTTATGTTTTTTTATGGAGATAGAAAGATACTCATCCACCGTTAGATTTTTATTTTTCTGAACAGACACAAAAGGACCCAAATATTGATTATCTAATGAGTGGAGGCATTAATATCAATTGCATGGGCCGTGTCACTGTTAAGATCAGTTGAATAGACCCTGTCACTGTTAAGATCAGTTGAATAGACCCTGTCACTGTTAAGATCAGTTGAATAGACCCTGTCACTGTTAAGATCAATTGAATAGACCCTGTCACTGTTAAGATCAGTTGAATAGACCCTGTCACTGTTAAGATCCATTGAATAGACCCTGTCACTGTTAAGATCAATTGAATAGACCCTGTCACTGTTTACATCAGTTGAATAGACCCTGTCACTGTTAAGATCCATTGAATAGACCCTGTCACTGTTAAGATCAGTTGAATAGACCCTGTCACTGTTAAGATCAGTTGAATAGACCCTGTCACTTTTAAGATCAGTTGAATAGACCCTGTCACTGTTAAGATCAGTTGAATAGACCCTGTCACTGTTAAGATCAGTTGAACAGATCCTGTCGCTGTTAAGATCAGTTGAATAGAACCTGTCACTGTTAAGATCAGTTGAATAGCTCCTGTTGTTTTCAATGTGAAAAATGTAGATACCAGAGAGCAATCCCTTTTTCTTCCTGCTGGTTCCCAAGTTCATGTTTATGCATTTAAAAGGCGACTCTAACATGAGGATTTTTAATGATCTCCTGCACTTCTCCAGAAAAGTCCATCAGCATGGATGAACCGAACACCATAGCAGATGTTTTCAGAAGAGCATCAAACAACTTGAGGGCCTCTCCATTTGTTTTGTTGTCTGTCCTCAGGGAGGGGGGATTCATGCAGACACCAGCAGAAATCTTGCTCTGAAGAGTACTAGGTGGACTAGTCACTTTATACCATAGTAGGTATGCAGCGACATGAACGATCTCAGATGCAATATCATTTGAATACCAGAAAACAGCAAGCACAACCCTATCATGACAATAAGCTGAACTGCTGGCTCTTCTTTGATATATTGTCAAAATGATTGTGTTTTGAATTCTAATTAATGCACTACAGAGGACATGTCTTTGCAATGGGTGACTAGGAGCATCAACACTGACAAGTACAATATGATAGACAGAATTTTAGAAAGTAGGCTTCACATGTCTGGAAAAACATTGTAAGCCGTTCCCAAAATAAAAACCAATAGAATGTCTAATTAAAATAAACCACCATTTCAAGTTAATGTTGGATAACAAAGCTTCTTAACTTGCCACAACCAAATAAACTAAATTACATTGCAGTTATTTAAGTCATTAGTTTGTTAGGAAAGTTTGCTGCTTTGTACAGGACTGATAGCTTTCGTAGTGACACAGTATTAATTGGATGGTTTTGAGGCACAGCACTGACAGTTATTCAGTGGACAGGAAAATTATTTGGATTTGCTGACCAATAGATGTGAACTGAGCTTTTATTATGGCAAGTCAAAATGAAAAAGCAGCCACTTGCATGGATTGATTTTAAATTTGATAAACAGCTGATGCTTGACATAGCAGTTGGCATCTACCGTCTGACAGGAGCCCACTTAAGGCAGCCGATTGGCTGATGGTACTGAATTATTTTCCTAATACAATTAAAAAATTTGTTTCATGCAATCAAGCTGCACAAAATGTCTCATACCTCTAATATCTATATTAACATATGTACTCTGAAGGCATCATTTGAACCCACATTTTTGGTGGCTAAACATCCAAAAAAGGAGCAGTACAGGGAGCAAAACAATATTTTTGTCATTCAAAGGACACAAACACAAAACATATTTGCTGCATAAATAAGACCTCACTCTTTACTGCAGATGCAGTCCACAACCTAGGACCTTGGACAATAAGGGCAAGGCAGAACCAAATTTAAGACTGTACCGGTAATCGTCAATGACTGCAGTTAACTTATTTTTCTCAGACATTTATATTAAGTTAAAGTCACTAGCCTTATTGTAGTAGTACAACTTTCTTCGGTATATTGTTTAGTATCTTTACACAACTTCAGAAAGAGCCTCAACTTTGTGTATATGAATTGATAGACACATAACAACAAAGATCTTGTTAGGAAGAACAGATACTATTTGCCAGAACAATATGCTGTATTATATTGTGGAGTGTAAGATTAATGGTTTGGAAGTCTGGCAGATGCATTATTTTGGGGCTATGTAATTGACCACTTGGGATTTACTGACCAAACGTTGTAAAAGTTCTGCACATACAGTACAATAGAGGCACACATGCAATACATGTAAAGTCATTTTAAAATACAAGAGAATTATTCCCCTGCATGTCTGAAGTACTGCCTTCCATGCAGCACCTTTCAAAGGGCAGAAAAGGTCAATATACCATTGGTTTCTAGATTTCGATTAAACCTTCCATCATACAGCAAATATCACCTCGCAGCAAGCTTGTAGTGCTCAGCCTGGTTCATAGTGATTTAACAACAGTTGACATTCAGAGTTCTTGAAATGGCCCAGGAAAATATAATAAGTAATCACGAGTCAAAGCTGAGACTTGTCACTATGGTTCCACTCCCCTCAAAAGTGGCAAAAAAATAAATAAACGATGATGGACAACATTTAAAATGGACAACATCATTTCTATTGAGTGCTTGTATGCCCAAGTTCCATACAAGAAAACTTCAATTTCTTTGTTAATGTAATTTTTGATAACGGAAAGCTGTTTTCTGGCAGATATGAAAATAGATTTAAAACACAAGATATATCCTGGGTGAAGACAAAGAGTCCTGAACACAAACACCCTTTGCCACTGGATTGTTCTGTACCTAAACAGCATCAGCATTGCTCTTAGGTTTTCTATTTAGAATTAGTTAAATTATTTATTAAATCTGGTATTACAGTGCTGGCCTTAAAATAGATATGATTGTCATGCTCCTTGCATGCAGGCTTTAATAATGTACCCACGAGAGCTTCTGGTGTGGTAGGAGGAGATTAAAAATCCAGGTTGTGGAAGGTTTTTACCAGTACTGTATGTGAAATAGAGAAAAATAAAAACCGCTACTCAGCATCAGACCGATTGCAAACATCAAATTATTGAAATTCTATCTTCATACATTATGTCTTTCAACCTGCATCTGACAGTTTTTACCAAACTGTGGCCAAATATAGCAATTCTCCTGAGTCGCCATCAGGCTTCAGTATGCTTTGCAGCAAACAGTTTGTTTCAGATGCACATAAGTAATGAGGAGAATAATACCCTTACTTACAGTACTGGAGCAAGCGTCGAGGATATGAACTCTAAAGGACTAGTCCCTCACAATGGATTTTTGGCACTTTTGTGTGACATGCAATGAATCTATTTTTAGAATAATAACCACTAACACTGCTAATCTGCAGTTTTCCTAGATACATTTCTTTACAATGTATATGAAATGTAGTAGGCAAAATGTTGGCACTAAAAGGAATTTAAAGCAATTGGCTTTGTTTTTGAAATAGTTAACCTGCTACGGTATTTTCTTACCACCAGACAATCAATCAATCAATCAATATTTATTTTATACATCACCTTTCATAATGTACCACCATCACAAAGCGCTTTACAAGATAGTGAGGGACACCACAAGTATCCAGGGTTGCTTCCATCTTAAAAAAACAGACTGCATGCATCCAGATAGGTAAGAGAACAGCCAGGAGAAACAGGTTCCACAGATGCCAGCATACTTCTGAAGGCAGTCGAGAAGAATGCTGTGATCTATGGTGTCAAAAGCAGCAGTCCAGTAGGACAAGGACAGAGAGAGCAGCAGCAGCAGCATTAAGCAGTATAAAAGTATGTTTCCCACTGCTCTACAGAAGCTCACATAGTTTTCCATTATATTATAAAGGTAACCATCTGGACTGTGCTCCCTTTCAGTGTATGTTCATCAATAAGTATCGAGTCTTTAAGAATCAATTACATTTTAATTAAAAAAATGTCTCTGGAAATCATTACGCCATGAGTGGTGATTGGACATGGTCCTCCAAATATTGCACTGCACACAAGAGCAGATCCCCTTCATTTACTGGTATAGACAGGTGTTAAAAGGTTACAGTCTGTATTCAAAGCTTCAACTAATGAAAAATTCTACAGTTGGTTGTTCACAAAACAATTCTAAACTGTTTATTTTAGTCATCAAAAAAGGCGATTGCTATTAGGACCCTACACACAACATTGTATACAATGTAAGCTTTCCTGCTTTGATAAATAAAGGAACAGTAAGGCATTTCAAACGTTTTTACTAACATTAAGCACATTTTTAATTACCTACATGACAACAATGGTTAAATCTTTAAAGACCTGTATGATAATCGTTGGATAATGATAAACAAGACATAAAAAAGAAAAATATTTTCAAGAATGTGTGGGTTTTTAAAGTGGGGTCTGTTGCCGCTATTCATCTAAATGCATTATGTATTGTATATTGTATTGTACAAAAAATGCTTAACCAAAAAAATACAGTCCTATTATAGTAACAGGTGCAGTTTACACTGCCTCTGGGTTTCTGATTGCATAAGATTTGCACATTTGTTAAATCTTTTCATGGAAATGTCCGGTTTACTTTTAATCACTGCCATTCTCATATCCACTTTGACATCTGACACATTATTTCCCTTGTCCAGCACTTCTTTCCCTGTTCTGCATACCAGTCTGCCAGAGGTATATGTGCTGCATGAAACAAATGTGAAAGACTATCTAGATGGATTTATCTTTTAAATCATTGACTACTGTCTGCAGCCAATGCACGTCTTGACCTTTAATTCGCAAGTATTTCCTGCCCAACTCACGTGATAACTCGAGTAACTCGGAAAAGCATGGAAATGTCACCTTTTTCACCAGAGAATTCTAATCAATTCGAGGGCACTCGAGTCAACTCAAGTTGGCTGTCCATGGAAACGAAGTATAAGGCTAAGTCATGGTGGTCATAGATTTCGTGATTTTTGTTGGTGTCTGTGATTTTAGAAGAAAACATTAAACTTCATCAAAAATAGGGAGAAAAGAAGTGTTTGAGGCTATTCTACTGTTTGAAGATGCCTGGGTAACACGGCCTGAATACCGTGCTTACTATGAAATTGTCAGTGAAATGAAATGCGACAACGTTTACCAGTTCTGGATAAACATGGAAATGAGATTCCCAACTCTTGCTGTAATTGCTGTCAGGTGTTTGACTGTACCAGTAAATAGTGTTGATGCAGAAAGATCATTTTCTGCATACAATAATGCACTTTGGGATGACCAGCGCTCAATGCTTTTAACTTTGTACTGTGCTCTGGGATGTGTGTTTAAAAAAAAAAACATTTGAAAAAAAAAACATTTTCATCACTGGCTTCACACACGATTTCCCCCTTCCGCCATGATTTTGAACATATTTACCGTGACTGCTCCGTGATTTTTAGTACAAATTTCCATGACAAAATCTAGCCTTAGCTATGGTCATCACAGTTTGAGAAAACATATTTAGCAGCAAAGCTTCAACCTTCAGATAAAGCCTCTCTGCTGACGACAGTAAAAGCAGAGTAGATAAAACGAGAGCATCAACATCTGCTGCCTTGAAAAAAAAAACTCATAGTGCAGCTCATTTCCTTTTGTTTAGAGACCTTAGAGCTAGATTTGCTGTCAGATGGTTCAAAATTTGACAAAATGTCTGTCAAGCTGCTTTGCATCTGCTGAATGTGAAATATTCTTTTTGCAAAAAAACATCCACTTAAAGACCAAAAGTATTTATCATTTTGGAATTGCAAATGAGGCACTGCAAGAACCAGCCATACTCTTTCGACTCATTGCAGTTACAGATAAAGTACAGCCACTTCAGTGGTTCAAACAGAGTTGAATTTGACATTTATCACTATACATTAGCAAGTCCATGTGACTATATTACCAATCTTCATTTTCATTTAAAGTAGATAAGTAGAAGGCAGGGGGGTATGGGGGTTGAAAAAACCTTTCTGAAGACATCTACAGCAGATTCATTTTTTCAACAAATTGTGGAAACAGTGGAGCAAATTCCTTGTGGAAAACTGACACTATTAACAAGTTCAGTCTGTATGGCACTTTTGTGGCGTTCCAAATTCATGTGTATTTCAATGCCATTAATCATCAACTTGTCTTAGGGAATTTCATAAAAGACGTTTGATTTACTTTGAAGGGTTCTTGTAGCATTCTTCTTGCATAATAGGCAAAACATCCCTTGGACCTTGTGGCAAAGTGGTTAACAGTGTGCAGGTGCAGGTGATCAATAAACAGACAGACAGTTATAATCCAGGTGCAAAGTTGTTTAATGAGTTTGTCTATCCAGTGCCTGACAGCAAAACAAACAGTAAACAATAAATAATGCTGAGTAATACAACAGGTTTGTAATCCCCGGGATTGTCTCGAAATAAGTCCTGTTCTTTATACACCCACATGAAACACAAAACACATACACAAGTCCTTTAGTGAGTGAATTAATGCTTGTGGTGCAAACACAGTTTATACGTGATAGAAGTGCAGTGCTGTTCTGGGTTTGTGCTGGCCCTTGGTGACAGCTACAGAATGTGTTAGCTGTCTACTAATCAAGACACAATTAGAGACAAAACAAACAAACATTAACGATACGTTTTCTTACACAAATCACAGGTCCTTCCAGGTTGTTCTCGAACCAAAACGAAGGAACAGATTACGTCGCTATAGCTATGCCAGATGTAACTGAAGCAAAAAGCATTGCTCTGCGGGACCGTCCTGCTTCTCCCAAACACCACCTCCTTGCTCATTCCTGCAGGTAGGACTGTTCCAATTTTTTGAATTCGTCCCTAGCTTTGGGACTGTGCACTCTATTCCTCTTTCTGAGAGGTCATCAATCACTTGTTGGCACCCATGTTTGTTACGCTGTTTCGGAAATCGAGCTGGCTCAACACATCCAAGTCTCTAACTACATACTTATTAATGCCCAGGTTTCCTCCTCACTCCAGCAAGTTTAAGTTGAGGGTGGACAAACGCTTCTTTGCCTATAGAAAGTCTACACCCCCTTTCAAAATTTTCACCTTTTGTTGCCTTATAGCCTGGAATTAAAATGCATTAAAATATACTTTTTTTCATTTATTTATACTTCCTTCCGCACAACTTCCAAGTGAAAAAAATTTGTATTAAATTAATTAAAAATAAAAACTGAAATAGCTTGGTTGGGTAAGTGTCCACCCCTCCTGTAATAGCATTCCTAAATTAGCTCAGATGTAACTAATTGTCTTCAAAATCACACACCAAGTTAAGTGGCCTCCACCTGTGTTAAATTGTAGTGATTCACATGATTTCAGGATAAACTCAGCAATTCCTGTCGATTCCGTCTGCTGGGTAGTGCATTTCAAAGCAAAGACTCAACCATGAGCACCAAGACGCTTTCAAAAGAACGCTGGGACAAAGTTGTTAAAAGGCACAGATCAGGGGATGGGTATAAAAAAATATCAAAGGCCTTGAATACCCCTTGGAGCACGGTCAAGATGATTATTAAGAAGTGGAAAGTGTATGGCACCACCAAGACCCTGCCTAGATCAGGCCGTCCCTCCAAACTGGGTGACCGAGCAAGAAATTGATCAGAGAGGCTACCAAGAGGTCAATGGCAACTTTGCAAGAGCTACAAGATTTTATGGTCAAGACTGGTCAAAGTGTGAATGTGACAACAATATCCCAAGCACTCCACAAATCTGACCTGTATGGTAGGGTGGCAAGAAGGAAGGCATTACTCAAGAAAGCCCACCTTGAATCCTGTTTTGAAGTATGTAAAAAAACACTCAGGAGATTCTGTAGTCATGTGGCACAAAGTAAATGCAAAGCGTTATGTTTGGCACAAACCCAACACAGTGCAAACTCACCCAAAGAACACCATCCCTACTGTGAAGCATGGTGGTGGAAGCATCATGTTATGGGGATGTTTCTCATCGGCTGGGACTGGAGAACTTGTCAGGATAGAAGGGAAAATGGAGCAAAGTACAAAGAAGTCCTTGAGGAAAAATAAGTCCTTTCAGCATGATAACGACCCAAAGCACACAGCCAAAGCTACATTGGAGTGGCTAAGGAACAAAAAGGTAAATGTCCTTGAGTGGCCCAGTCAGAGCCCTGACCTAAATCCAATCGAAAATTTGTGGCATGACTTGAAGATTGCTGTCCATCAACGCTCCTCACGGAACTTGACAGAGCTTGAACAGTTTTGTAAAGAAGAATGGTCAAATATTGTCAAATCTAGGTGTGCAAAGTTGGTAAAGTCCTATCCCAACAGACTCACAGCTGTAATTGTTGCAAAGGTGCTTCCACCAAGTATTAACTCCAGGTGGGTGGAGACTTATCCAATTATGATCTTTCAGTTTTGCATTTTATATATATATATTTTTTTTATCAATAGAAACTTTTTTTCCCCTTAACATTATAGTTTTATAATATTTATAGTGATGCCACTTAAGAATAAACATGCTCATCAACATTTACATGTGAAATGCAGGTTTCCATGCGAAACTGGGCATGGATTTTTCTTTGTTTTTTGTCATTTACATAAGTAAATGAGATTTACCCTATCCCTCTCTTTGGCTGTTTTTTTCGGCCACAAACCTGATTTACACAAGTAATTCTCCCAAACGTGCAAGCGTATCGCCATTTCAGTGTTAATTGCCCCACATGGAAACCCCATGAATGTCACATTATATAGATACCATAATACCAAGTGAGACACAAGAGAACAATGTGAAGCAATTTCTACATTAAAGACATAATATAAGAAGCAGTATTAATTGGTAGTAAATTTGAATACACTAAAAGGTGAGCCATAAGCTGTATTTTGTTTCCTATGGTTTTGTATATTTGGTCTGGGATTTTGTTTTCTTTGGTTTTGGATATTTCTTATTCATTTTATCAATGCAGATTAGCACAAACCGTCAAGCCTTCCCACTTCCTTAGGGGATTAGCATGAGCTATAGGAAATCTGGAGACGCTTCACTTTTTGGCTGGTGATTGCAGTCTGCCACAAAACACTGCAATACATGGCTTACTAGCTTTAATTTGTATTAAATTAAAGTATGACCACTTACTGTAGAAATCACATTCATGTTTATGTAGGACCCTGGAAAAGGGTCAAAATTATTAATGTAGACAGTATACAGTTTATTTAAGTATGTATACTTGTTTGTATATTACCAGAACGTATCGCCACGAGAGGCAATGAGATCGGTGAGCCAGCTATACAGCTGGTGAGTGCGTAGGAGTAAAAAGTTTCAAAGTGAAAGCAAACACAGTTAACTCATGAATGCCTACATTTTGTATACTATGTGTTTGCATCATGCTTTTTAGCACCCTAAGACTGAATGTGAAGGAATTTGACATCTAATTTTTGCAACTGGAACAGCAAATTTTGACTCTTGAGCTTTACTATTTTCAATTATCACTACAACAAGTATCATTTTTTTGAATTATGTTAGCTGATTTTACCAATTGTATTGTAAGTACTTTGGTAGCTTTAGCAACCGACAGGCATTAATGGGTTAAGACATTTCGTGTTCGATATAAATTATGTTGTAAAATTTAACAATATGCACAGTTAAATTAGTAATGATTACTAATCAAGGAGTTATTTAAGCTGCTGACAATGGGATTGAAGTCACAGAAAATGACTGGTATGTACTGAAATACTAAAATAAAACAACGCTTTGTTTATAATCAAAATAGCGAACTGGTTCTCAAAAAAAAAAGTAAAAAATATTCAATTTGTTTTTTACTATGGAAATCTGGTAACCCTAGTTTTGATGGCAATGAGAGATGGCACTCAAAAAGAAGAGTCAACGCATAAGCTTACATCTACTGAAAGTTTGCAATAAAAATTATCAATAGCAATAATTTGTGACTTTACTCACCTCTACTGTCCTTTGCTTTCGGGGGGGGGGGGGGGGGGGGGGGGGAGTGTAAATCCATGATTGATTTGGATAACCGCTTCATCACCAACATCGCTTGTAAGCTTGAAATTGATTGGTCGCAATTCATGGTGTCCATGGAAACATAAGTCCGGAAGCGAAATACCCTCAGAGAACGAATGTTTTACTTACATACATAATGAATTGTGGAAATTGCCGCTATTTTACTGGAAGAAAATAAACAAAAATGTAATACTATTCACTGTAACATACGATCACTGTAAAAACTCATCTGGAAAAGTAGACAGCAATTTAGCCGGCCGCCGGCTGTAAATAAGAAGGCTGATTACCAAGTTAAACAGGGTTATTATTTTAAGTAGCCTATTGTAAAGATTTTTGCATATGTATTTCCCTGATCTGTAGCTCTTTAGCTTAGCATGTGGCACAAAATACATCCATGTAGGGAGTGCCTGGCTTTTCATAATTCAGAGTGCAGCTGTAACCTCGGGACAGATAACACTTTTGTTTTCACATAAATTGTTTCTGCTTAATAAGCTGTTTTGAGCCTATATACAAACCATAATCAAACCAACTGAAACTGGTTCTAAAACCATTTGTTATAAGCGACATGCTATAACTTTAGCTAAGTGTCACAGAATGCATAACACACTATACAATTGGAACACGTAGGCTTTTTTCTGATAAACACGCACCTTTTGTGGGGCAGTGTACACATTGTTCCAGTGAAATTGTACAAGCCCTGTGTGGCAGAGCACAGCTCTGCCCTTTAGAAATTGGCAGGGATGGGGTTAAATTCCCCTACCTGCCTGGGTTCATTGTGTTCAGGTGGCTGGGGTTGATTAGATGATTAGTTTAATTAATGATCAATCAGCGCCCAGCCACCTGACATAAAAGGAGGCCTCTGCTTCTCATTAGTGGGGAGGGAGTTGAGGAAACAGGTTTTTGGGTTTTTGGGTTTTTGGGTTTTTGGGTTTTTGGGTTTTTGGGTTTTTGGGTTTTTGGGTTTTTGCCCAGCCTGGAAATTGTTATTTTTGCTTTTTGTCTTGCTTTATTTGTGTTTAAATCCCTTTATTTTGGCCCTTGTGCCCTTTCATTTTTGTGTTTATTTATAATAAAATAGTTATTTTTTTGAACTACAGACTGTCTCTGGGCCTCTATCCACTCGCCAGCCTGCCACACCCTGATTGTTTCATCAGCCTTTGTTCCTTTTCCATTATACTACAGTTACTTATGCTTCCCATTTAAATGGTAAAAAGTCATTGAAACTGTCTGTAAATATTGTGTGATTCTCCTGTGTTTAATGTAAGCTCTGAATCAATGCAGGGTTAATGAAGTCTTAAAATTAAGCTGTACATGGCTGGTGTACATCAGCAGTTTGCAATCACCAGCCTTGTTGTTCAACCTTGTGATGTGTGGGTATAGCGCTTTGCTGCCTGTGAGAACTGAGCAAGACTCATAGCATTGTTCTTAGATGTAACTTCTTGTTATCTTGGTTTCTGCTGACATTGGTAAAGTGAAGAAAAACACAAATGTGTTTTGTCTCACACCAATCATCATGCTAGGGAGATAACATCAAATTTGGTCAAGGAAACAATGTAAAGCTAGCTGTATATCTGTGCTGTACCAAGCAATTTCTCAGGTCAGGTTGGGTCAGCTCAGAAACTACACTGATGGCTCAGAAATTAACATCTATGTGCCATGAAAGCTCAGTTTTGCTCAGAAATAAATAACATCTACACTGACGCCAGCTCAGAACACCATGAACTAAGACTTGTATGTGAGATCGCTGATGTATCGCCTTTGATTTGCTTTTTTCCTGCTTGCATTTTGATTCCTAAATAAACTATTTTTGATTAACTTTACCTGAAGAAGATTCATTTTTTTTAAGAAGAAATCAAACCTCTTACACTGTTTTAATAGCATTCAGGGAAAAATACAGGTGTCCTTATTGATTTTTAGTGAATACAAGGATAGAAATGAGTTCAGTAAGACCCACCTGGGCTTGTTATCTATAAACTGTGGCTAACCAAGTTCCTAATAAAACCTGGAATGGGTGAAACTATTGTGTTATTTCCATCTGTAGAATATAAAGACCCTTACGTTACTACTCTCTTCCTTGTATGTTCTAGATAATGAACTGTAGTGATGACAGCATGTCTCCAGCATTGTACATTTCACATCAATATTTTACAAACATAATCAGAATTTTTTATTTACATAAACCAAATGGGGGGGGGGATAAAACAGAAAGCATTTTATAAAACTGTACTCTTCTACATTAATCAGTGGGGGAAATCTTCTGCTCATGTATCTAAATCAAAACTCCATTCTACAACAACGCAGATGGCAGTATCCATTCAGTAAGATCATCTTGCACAGACATCTGGTAGCGAAACAAATTATAGCTTCCTACTCTTTAAATCTCAACCTGGCTGCAGACAACTTCAGCAGCTTTCTGGAAGTTTTCACAACCTTAGAAAGGTTACAAACTCACAAGAGGAAATAGAGATTAAAGGAATTCTGTTGTCACCTGTCTGTTTTAAGGTTTTTCCTTGAAAGGAGAACATTTCAGCTAAACCCATTTGCTATAAATGCCGTTTTTTTCTGGTATTTGAAGAGATTTATTTTTTCAAGTAGAGATACCATGACCTTTGAATTTTTATCAGCTCTGAACAGATAATCTTTTTATCCCACCACAAAACCCTTCTCTCTGTGGTGAAATCAGTGTCAATAATTTTCAACCTTTTCAGCAAGAAAAAATATACCCCTGGAAGACTATTTTCAGCACATCTTTAAAATTAAATTGTATAGTAAAACAGATGTCTGGTAGGTATTATTGGCAGGCTGCAGACTGACAAAGGCTTTACACTGAGGCAGGATGAAATAGAGGATTAACATTTTGAGATTCCAATGGAATCTACAATGTTGTTATGATACAAAAAGATTTTAACAGAAACCCCTAGAGGATTCTTGAATAATAATGAAAGTTCAAAGTGCTGTTGCTTTTCCAGAGCCCGAGGCTTAACCTTGTGACAAGAACTGCTTGTTTTGCAGATATTGTCCTAGTGAGGGTGTAGTACTGTAGTGTACATACATTTACCTTTTTTCACTGCTTATGCAGAAACAACAGAAACTGTATAACAACCATAACGTGGTTATACCCATCAACAAAATCTATAAAATGATAGGTTTGGAGAAAAAAGATGCATTAAGTTTTTCTGTCAAGCAATAGAATTGGCCACTTTGTCATGAAGAATATTTGCTACACATTTATTTCTATGTTAACTTTCTTACTACCAAACAGATGTTGTCATCACCACCCAACTAGTTAGGAAGAAATAGCTCCTTTCCTTGGAGAACCCTCAGTAAGGCTGTGTGACAGACAGAGAAAGAATTAATCTTGGTTATAAATCTCCCTCCCAACCTATGAGGGCAATGTGTAAAGGGAACAGAGTGCCCCGTACTGAATGGTCTGACAATTCATTCCAGGGAAAGGTGGAAGTCGGCCATCAAGAAAGGGGGCGGTGCCACGGTATACCGACTTATCGCCCCAGAAGGGAAGCAATGTGGCAACCGCAGATTGGAGGAAAAATGGTTGCACTGGCTAACCAAGGGGACGTGGCTAAATGATCTGTTCCTTTGTTATGGCTGCGAGCAAACCCATGAAGGAAAGTAAAAAAGTAACCATGAGTGTTTAGCGTTTGTTTGTTTTGTTGTTTCTAATTGTACTTGTTTGTTCTTGTTAGACAGCTAACACATACTGGGAGCTGTCGCTAAAAACCAGCACCAACCCGGACAACACTTCACCACTGTGCATTAATAAATTGTATTTCACCATTTGCACGTTAGCGCTCACTCTGGATTTCTGATCGTGTTTGTGTCTTTGTGTGTTATACTGTCTTTATTATTTCGGGGCTGTAACCCGTTGTTTGTAATAGTGCAATACACATTGCTGTGTATTGCCTGGGATTATACTTTGCGGTCGTCAGACTGGGATTACAAAATAAACGTCTGTTTGGATCATGAACCTTGTTGTCCGTCTTCTATTTCGTAATCACATCACCTCTACACCTCCGCATTGCAAACCACTTTTCCACAGGCTACTTAGTAGGTTGTCCTCACCCTGAGGGAGTATAATCTGACACATATTCCTCTTCCACCTCTAGCCTGCCCTCTGCATCAGTGTAACATGGGTCTTCTGTTGAGAATCCCAAAGATTCTGAAGATAAAGATATCTGTCAGGCCATGAGCTTGTCTTGGTCTTTGATTTGGCTCAATAACATTTTGTTCCATGGACTTTTCTAAAGATGCTGGCGTCGTGGTATCAATTGTCAACGCCAGTGACTGGGCGGCTGTTATGTCCATATTTGTTATAAGAGTCTTCTATAGAGATTCCAAAAAATTTTGTAAATAATGTATCTTCTGGGCCATGTTCTCCTTGGTTTTGTTTCTTTGAATCCACCACCTCCAGGAATGGGAAAAGAGTCTCAGTTTCCTTTGGGGATCTGGATGAGGGTGTCTTCACTTGCCTGTCTTGTTTTTGGGACTTAGAGTCAAGAGTGGAAGAAATTGTTGTGTGCTGTCAGAACCCTGTAAAAGCTCCTGTTCTTCTGCCTGATCATCAGCCCCTCTTCATAAGAAAGCATCTTGTTTTGCCATATTTACTTGAGATGGTAACTAAGGGGGCAGTGCCTGTCCTTCATTTGATGACCTGGATGAGGGACCCCTTGCTACAATTTCGTGTTCTGGAAAACTAGCATCTAGGGCAGGGGTGTCAAACATCTGGCCCTCGTGTCGGATCCCGCCCCCTGAGAGATGTCATCCAGCCCGTGGAATATAGTTTTTTTATTCACTAGTATACAGGTAAAAAAAAAAATATACTGCTGGGACAAACATAAAAGAACTAACATTTTTCACATGTATTCAAAGGCAAATAACAAATGTTCTGTATCAGTCAGAAAATTACTGTTTATCTATATATATTATTAAATATATATATATAATATAGATATATATATATATATATATATATAGATATATATAATATATATATATAGTATCATCAAGGGAAGTAATGTTAAAACTGTACAATGCACTAGTAAGACCTCATCTTGAATATTGTGTTCAGTTCTGGTCACCTCGCTATAAAAAAGATATTGCTGCTCTAGAAAGAGTGCAAAGAAGAGCGACCAGAATTATTCCGGGCTTAAAAGGCATGTCATATGCAGACAGGCTAAAAGAATTGAATCGGTTCAGTCTTGAACAAAGAAGACTACGCGGCGACCTAATTCAAGCATTCAGAATTCTAAAAGGTATTGACAATGTCGACCCAAGGGACTTTTTTGACCTGAAAAAAGAAACAAGGACCAGGGGTCACAAATGGAGATTAGACAAAGGGGCATTCAGAACAGAAAATAGGAGGCACTTTTTTACACAGAGAATTGTGAGGGTCTGGAATCAACTCCCCAGTAATGTTGTTGAAGCTGACACCCTGGGATCCTTCAAGAAGCTGCCTGATGAGATTCTGGGATCAATAAGCTACTAACAACCAAACGAGCAAGATGGGCCAAATGGCTTCCTCTCGTTTGTAAACTTTCTTATCTCCTTATGTTCTTATGTACGTAATTCAACTGTCATTTCAGCTTAATCCAGTCCAGATGCCACTTAGCCCCGGTCACCTTGTTCAGTGGTCGCACAGTTCAGTATGTCTACAAGGAAAAGGGCTACTTTCCTCAAGACAGAGATTTTATTATTTAGTTCAGTTACATTTCTAATACACGTTCAGGTATCAATACATTCAGGGAATATGCACCACAAGGCCCATTGGCACATTTATGTGTGGTTTAAGCATGTGTTAGACTAGTGGTCTGCTTGTAGTCTCTGACAAAGTACTCCATTAGTACAATGAAGGCACTTTATTTCAGCACTGCTGACAGCAAGACAAGATCAACAAAAGAAAAATGTACTTTAGGATCATCAAGGCCCCTGCGATACAAGACTGGATGGGAAAAGAACTGGTATTTGCTAAGAAAAGCAATAAATATTCTGATGCAAAATATTCTCTTTCATTCAACTTAAACAAACTCCTTTGAATCACAAATTACCTCTGGAAACTATAAACAAACTGAAATGTAAGCAAAGTCTGCATTCTAAAGGAGCTGATTGCACAGACATTTAGCTTCTGTCTTCTTTATTCAAGTAGACCCATCTGTTTATTAATTATTGATTTATTATTAATTTATTTATTGTGCTTCAAGATTTGTAATGTTGGATTTATACAGCACACAGGGAATTAAGGCTTAGGCTATATGAACATAATGAAAAAAAATGAAACAAGATTTATACTGTATCGAGACCAAGTAGCTGAAGCTACTTCTGAACAAAATAAATCTATACATAGGTATAAATCAAAAGCAATATTTATAACAATTTGTGAATTTAACAAAGGCAGTAGACTTCAAAAATACCATTAATCGATTGCTCCATATTTTTTTATGTAACAATGTTGGACACCAATGTGAAATATGCAGAGTTAAACAGATTCCCACATAAAAGCCAGTATTACAAAGACACAAATAAATAAATACACTTTGGTCATACTGGATTATAACATTAATGCAAAGTACAGGCATTTTTAACACAAACTGCAGTGTGGACGTCTGGATAGTCTGGATGCAAATAACTTCTATTTAATGAGAGCTCAATAATACACATTTTATAAAACAATTTAAATAAGCTCTGCATTCGGAGTAAATTAGGGTTTCTTTTGTTGTCTAATTATTGACACTATATGATGTGCAAAACCTGCATTTTGATGATCTGTAGCTCCAACATGCAAAAAGAAAAAAACAAAAACAAAACACACCAACCATAGATTTTAAAAGTATATTTCATTTTCAGTAACACTACACATTGAAAAAGTCAATAACAAAGGAGTTTCTTATTTTAAAGTATGCGTCACAAATGCCAGTTGTTTTTTTTTTTCATGACATATGTATTGTTTGTCAATATTTTTAAATATACTTAAAATAATGCACTTATGTTTTTTGTGTGTATACCAAACCAAATACAGTGCACTCTGTTTATAAGAATTACTGATATAATAATCAAGCGCATATAGTGATCAAAACCATTGGGACAAAATTATTCCTATACTAACCATGCTAAAATACTCTGCTTGTAAGAATCAAGCAATCCGCGTATAAGAATAATTTCTGGGCAAACTGACTGCATGTAATATGCTACTGTATCAGGTGCAATGATGTGTACAGCCAATCAAACGATTAAGCACATACACAGTGTGGATCGTGCAATGATGCAGGGAACACTGGACAAGTTTGTAATCAAACAGTGACTGTGCCACTGCATTGTGCAGGTATGTTTTTTTTGTGTTCTATTAGTGAAAATGTGTTTCAGTAAAGTAAATACACATTCATTGAATACATACCGAGTACAGTACTGTTACTGTGTGATATGCATGTAGAGGGAGGAGGAAAATCTGTGAGATTTGCATCTCACCTGAGCCACAGATGCTTAAATGCAGTGGTAGTCCTGACAGTACAATACTATACTGTACTGTCATTCTAATTCCAAGACCATTACATTGAACACCACACTGCAGTTAAACCAGGCACCCTCATGAGACGATCGCTTCTCAAGTATACTGCAGTAAAATAGGATTCTGCAGCCTTGAGTAAACATAATCGTGATCGTATAACAAGCTCCTTACCCACAAGGGCTTGTTTTGATTGTTTTGACATATTGACCTCAGTGATTGAGCACCGTTGACATTTGTATACTGTATTTAAACTGTTAATGCACAGAGACACACTTTTGCTAATTGCAATCATACAGGCTCGCTTTTAAAAAATCAACCACTTATAATAAACATCAAATCTCAATAAGACAGTTATTCATAATAAAGATAAACTTGCCTATTAGTACCAAGTATTAGAGTCACCCCGATTCATTTTAAAATTTTGGTGCGGTGTCTCTACAAGCTGTCCTTACAAAGGTAACACGAAATTCTAATGTCAGGACACTGCACTCTGATTGGCTACCATATTATTGTTAATAAAACAACAAATAATCCTCTCCCTAAACTGAAACTCTAACCTTAAGGTCAGTATCCTATACTACAGTCACTACACATCTAAAGTAGTTCATGTTAGGAAGTGAATAAGCGTTTTTGTCACTTTAAAAAAAAAAATAACTGGAGGTGCTGACTTCCTCAGTTGTCCTGACAGGAACATTTCATGGTACCTTTGTAAGCACTGCTCTCTCCAAACGCTCTTCTTCCTCCTCCTGGATCTCCCTCTCCCATTCGTCTTCTGCCGTGTACTGATATCCCAGCATGCCTTTCATCTTAAAGGAGTACAGCCTTTATACATGGCATTACCCACCCAATGGGCATTAAATTTGGAATTAGCGCACACGTAAAGAAGTGAGCCTAACGTGCTCAATAAATCAAAATTTACTGTCCCATTTACTAACAGAGAATGCATTAATTTACATGACCAATTTATATACCATAATTTAATGTGCACAATAATGTCAGAGACTTGCCTGTGATGACCGTTCCAGCAGTCCAGGCATATCTTTTGCTTAGTAGCTTATTGTGAAGGTGGAGCTGGCTTACATTGACCAAAAATGAGCAACCAACAAGCAAAGCACTCAGCAGGGTACAGGCAGAGGCAACGTAAAGTGAAACTGCACTGCTTACCTTTTAATTGTAACATGTGTTCCTTGTGTAAAAAAAACAAACCAAAAAAAAAAAAACCCTTTCCTTTTTCCTGTAATGCATTCGGCCCGCCCATTAGTTTCTAAAATTGCATTGTACTGTATCGTTTTGGAATTCCTCTTTAAAACAACCCGCCTCTTTAATATCACATGTGCATTCAACATATGCAGGCTACATTGTATGAGTGACATTCCCATTAAGCCAATCACAGCTCAGAGATGGTAAAATTGCCAGTCAAATAGCACACAGGATCCGTTTCCTCACGCACACAGCGCACATAATTTGGATTAGAATAGCGAAGCGAAGGCTTGTTTAAACTATTTATTTTACTTTGTGTAAAATTTAAAATCAGCAGTCAAAAAGTAGTCACGGAAGCCGAAGCTGGAGGCAGAAGACAGATGATCCCAAAATCATTAGCCAGGTGATTATTTTTTCACTGAATAATTTTGACTGCAAGGCAATATATCTGATTCGCAGTACAATGGTTGCAGTTATAAAAGATTATAACATACACCGTCACTATGACACACTGCACAAAGCAAAGTATTCTGAGTTTACTGGAAATAATAGAAGCTATGGAGTCTCAATGAAAGGTTTTTCTGAAAATGAGAAGAAAAAATGAAAAAGTGCTTTGGATTCCATGAACATGACTGGACAAAAGAGTGGACTGGCTAGCCCAGTGCTGGAAAAAATGAAAGAAATGCAGAAGTACCCATTTTCTTACATGGATTTATGTTGAAAAGTTGCAGAATTAGAATACGTAATGAGCATTGTCATCAAGCTTGTGAGAAAAGAAGAGCAAAGTGTCCATACAGAAGTCATAAAAAGTTACATTTCATAGCGGTGCTGTTTATTGTTTTCACAGCTTGTCAGTATCTTTTTTTTTTCAGTTCTGTAATAAATGTTATATTTTGGAATGTAAGTTAACTATTGAGACTTAGCATTACATTCTCTGACTTTTGACTGTTTGAACATAAGAACATAAGAACATAAGAAAGTTTACAAACGAGAGGAGGCCATTCGGCCCATCTTGCTCGTTTGGTTGTTAGTAGCTTATTGATCCCAAAATCTCATCAAGCAGCTTCTTGAAGGATCCCAGGGTGTCAACTTCAACAACATTACTGGGGAGTTGATTCCAGACCCTCACAATTCTCTGTGTAAAAAAGTGTCTCCTATTTTCTGTTCTGAATGCCCCTTTTTCTAAACTCCATTTGTGACCCCTGGTCCTTGTTTCTTTTTTCAGGCTGAAAAAGTCCCTTGCGTCGACACTGTCAATACCTTTTAGAATTTTGAATGCTTGAATTAGGTCGCGATAAGGTTGAGATAAAATGGTTGAGATAAAATAAAATATTTCCTCCATTATATTACATTTGTGATATTGAGCCTTTTTCCCAGTGTTATTGCAAAACTGCTTCTAGTTATATCTGCCTATTTCTGTACTGCCTATTTGTTGTTTGAGGGAGAAGAAGAGAACGGAAAAAGATGGGGTCCCTCTTGACCTAAAGAGAAGATCTTGCTTGCCTGCTTGCTGCTAGATAGTTTTTATCATAAAATATATTTTCTATGATTGAAAATACACTTATGCTTTCTGGTCACTAACACCAGTTTTCTCTAAAAAAGATTAATTATAGTTGTCTTCTCCTTTAACACATTTTCAGCAAAGCAGCAACACCTTGAGTATTTATAACTGAGGCCAGAGCTAGGGGCTTTTTCTAACTAACCATTTTCTCTGAAAAACGAACTTATACCCAGTACTGGCCATCTAGACAGAGCTTTTAATCAGTCAAAAGGTCAGGGTGTGGTTTGGTCTTGCAGTATTGCTCACTAGAGGCAGATGTTTGAGGAAGCAGGATGAAGTCTATTTTCTGTGACGCTGTTAAGTCAACTAACATGCTAAACTTATTAATTAAATGTGACAAGCTTATGATTTATATTACTTAAACTAATGCATTATAATTAGTATGTACATTTTGCTTAAACATGTTAAATATTTTGTAGTATGAATTTAAACATTTAGGTAAGCTTGATAGCTAGCAGACACTTTGTAACGACATACTGCATGAGCAGGGGGGTTCTGGTGACGTCATGAAAGGTGGGTAGGCAACTGAAAAATTGGACATAAAAACTTTAATCAAACGATACCAAAGTGTTCTTTTTCTCACCTCCGACCCTCAACTGTGCTCATGAGAATTTGAACCCAGCCTCTGTAGTGTAATCCTGATTTGAGACTATTCCTGAAAAGCCTTTTTCTACTGATTGACATCACAAATCCACTCTGAATCAACTGCACCTCAAGGAGGAGGGTAAATATATATTCATTGCCTGAACTATTGGTGTCTTAAATATGAATAGAATTAATACATTATGTGAGCTGGTTTAGTTCGATTACTATGCCTGACTGAAAGCAGTAACTGGTTTGAATTGTTTCTCGTTCGATTGTTCTTTAAATACTTGTATATTTTTCAAACGTGATAAAACATTGTTAGAAACTTAAGTCGTGAAGCACTTGTATTACTGTGGCAGTAATACTCTTAATTGGGAGTTTCAGATAAAACCTTGTTAAAAATGTTGTAATAT
The DNA here is from genome assembly GCF_017654505.1 of Polyodon spathula. NCBI lineage: Eukaryota > Metazoa > Chordata > Actinopteri > Acipenseriformes > Polyodontidae > Polyodon > Polyodon spathula. Next base: position 51,346,831 of record NC_054539.1, read on the forward strand.
TATCATTGTTGTGCTTCATTAAATATAGTCTCTCTAAAGGAGACTGTTATCTTAAATACAAGTATTGTGTTTGTCTCTCATAATGTTTAGTGGATTCAGTGTATTCATTTCACTCGGGCCCATTGCATGAAAATTAACCACAAGGAGTACGACTCTCTCCTGAGTTTAACCTTCATAAGACTCGAACATGACAGTACTTAGCTTGATTCATGGGTTTGCAGCAATCCTGAATTTCTAACAGAGCACTCAGTCGAAACCGATGGGTTTCATTTGATGTTGTATTGTTGTTGTCCCCAGCAAAAAAACGTCTACTACAGTGTATGTTAAGAAGTGAAAGCATATTTAGCACACAGGTGGTACAGCAGACTAGATGCAGTTCTGTGATCCTGGAACTCACTTTAACAGTAGATACAGGTAACACTCTGTCTATCCATGAACCGTTAAAAAGTTTAAAAAAAATAAACTTCCCATTCACAAGCCCTTCAGTTTGAGTGCTGTGGTTCCGTAACAGATTTTACATTCAGTCCTAAAATAGTGCTGCAGGAAATGAATTATGGTATACTAAGAGGGACAAAACAGTAGTGCCTGATGTGCATTAAAAAAAATGAACGCGTTAATTACAGAATTAATTGAGATTAATTGACAGCCCTAGTTCCAACTAGCACACATTTGCCTAAAGGAGAAAAACACACAAATGCTAGAGAATTGCCAAGGAATAAACAGAAATACAAAGACACTGACACTTTGCCGCATTAGTCTCCTGATACTTGTAACAATATTTCCTGTATTTCCTTAATACAATCACATCTGAACTGTTTGATGCAATTCTACATCCGCTGGCAGTTCTGCTACAAAAGTGTTATTTTGTCTTTTAGTGAACTTGAGGTTTTCCCAAAAGAATAAAGCAGATGCATGTGTAAGAGAATGGAATGAATGTTTATTCAGTCTACAGCAGGGCAGGTGTCTAAAGGATCAATTCAGAATATTTAAATCTCTATTTCTATTCTTTTCGATTTAAAATTTAAATAAATGTCTTCTCTCCCAGACATCTCCAATTTGTACCACAAGGAAATGTGTCCAGGGCCGGTGCTAAGCAACATGCCACCCTAGGCAAATCCTAGCATGGCACCCTTGTATCTGTCAGGGAATGCTTATTTTTAAAATCAGCAGGTTTTTGATTCAGCATGTATTGTGCAATCGCTCTGTGTGCTTGTATATAACCTGGTTTCTGTTTTGAAAAATTGTATGGATTTTAAATTGGGTTTCACACAGTATATAGGATTGTTTCATAACTTCAATAACATCATAATTTAAACTCTAATATGAAATGAAATGTAATGGTTAAAAATAAAGGTTTTGGCAATAGCATTAACATCCCATTGATATTGCAAATGAGCTTTTTCATGCTATTTTACAGATAAATAGCCAACCATTCAAAAACACCAGGTTGTGGGGCATAGAATAAGCTAGACAGAGCTTTTTAACTTACCGAGCACAGATTATTGATCATAATTAACATTAATCTATGCCGTCAAATGATCTAATGCACTGGGAAACAAAAGTTTATCTAAGGTGAAAACAACTATTTACATGACAAAAAGAACAGACTCCCAGTGTACCATGCATTTTGAAAATACCAAAACTTAGCAGAGAGGGCACCACCGACATCATGCCATCGATTCCCTTCCCCAATACTGTCAGTCTAATTACACACAGCACTGTAATTAAACTAACTTCATGCTAGAATACTTCCCAATGTATACATTTTTTTCTTAAGTGTAAGCACGTATTATGAAACATGAAGGCTGCAAACACCGTCTGTATGTGTAGCAAATACACAAACACAAAATACAGTACTTCACAAGTTAACCAATATACTCAGTTGTTATTCGGTCTGTTAAGTGCATTGGTGCTGAGAGTTTGTAAACCTGAACTGCCTCAACCTGTCCTGGTGTTATGCCAAATAGTCTCCATTCACACCAAACGAGCAAGAGGGGCCGAATGGCCTCCTCTCATTTGTAAACATTTTTGAGTTTTCTTAAACACCTGGGAAGAATCATGCTCAGCCATGCTACCTTCCAGGAAATGTAGTCCCCTTATTTCGCAACATGACTACATTTTCCTTTCACTGAGGATGCAGGCTGTGCAGTAATGGCAAACCAGTATATTTGCTATTGATTACTTTACCCAACATTCTGTTACAACACACAAGCAGAAATGAACATTGCTAAGGGGTCTAAAACCAATTCCAAAATGTTTTTCCAATATTACAACAGCAAGAGAACATTCAAAAGAGGAGGTTAAACGTCTAAGAGATACAAATGGCAAAATCACAGACGAAGAAAAAAAAATAGCAAATATATTAATGGATTACTTTTCACAAGTTTTTACAAAGGAGGATATGGACAACATGCCCCACATGTCAACCTGTTCCTATCCAGTTTTAAATAACTTCAGCATAACCGAGGCAGTAGTGTTAAAGGGACTAGGAGCTCTTAAAATAAACAAATCCCCTGGGCCAGATGAGAACCTCCCAATAGTACTCAAAGATATGAAAGAAGTTATTTACAAACCGCTAACCAAGATCATGCAATAGTCTCTTGACACAGAGGTTGTACCAACAGACTGGAAAATTGCAAACATAATACCGATCCACAAAAAGGGAAACAAAACGGAACCAGGTAACTACAGACCAATAAGCCTGACTTCTATTATATGCAAACTTATGGAAACTATAATAAGATCCAAAATGGACAATTACCTATATGGTAACAGTATCCTGGGAGACAGTCAACATGGTTTTAGGAAAGGGAGATCGTGTTTAACTAACCTGCTTGATTTTTTTGAGGATGCAAAATTGATAATGGATAATTGCAAAGCATATGACATGGTTTATTTAGATTTCCAGAACGCTTTTGACAAAGTCCACATAAAAGATTAATTCTCAAACTGAACGCAGTAGGGATTCAAGGTAACACATGTACATGGATTAGGGAGTGGTTAACATGTAGAAAATAGAAAGTACTGATTAGAGGAGAAACCTCAGAATGGAGTGTGGTAACCAGTGGAGTACCACATGGATCAGTATTAGGTCCTCTGCTATTCCTAATCTACATTAATGATTTAGATTCTGGAATAGTAGGCAAACTTGTTAAATTTGCAGACGTCACAAAAATAGGAGAAGTGGCAAACACTGTTGCGCAGCAAAGGTCATTCAAAATGATCTAGACAAGATTCAAAACTGGGCAGACACATGGCAAATTACATTTAATAGAGAAAAGTGTAAGGTACTGCACGCAGGAAATAAAAATGTGCATTATAAATATCATATGGGAGATACTGAAATTGGAGAAGGAATCTATGAAAAAGAGTTTTTGTTGACTCAGAAATGTCTTCATCTAGACAATGTGGGGAAGCTATAAAAAAAGGTTTAGAAAAGTGCTGAATTTAAATCAAGGGAAGTAATGTTAAAACTGTACAATGCATTCGTAAGACCTCATCTTGAATACTGTGTTCAGTTCTGGTCACCTTGCTACAAAAAGGATATTGCTGCTCTAGAAAGAGTGCAAAGAAGAGCGACCAGAATTATTCCGGGTTTAAAAGGCATGTCATATGCAGACAGGCTAAAATAATTGAATCTATTTAGTCTTGAACAAAGAAGACTACGCAGCGTCCTAATTCAAGCATTCACAATTCTAAAAGGTATTGACAATGTCGACCCAAGGGACTTTTTTGACCTGGAAAAAGAAACAAGGACCAGGGGTCACAAATGGAGATTAGACAAAGGGGCATTCAGAACAGAAAATAGGAGGCACTTTTTTACACAGAGAATCGTGAGGATCTGGAATCAATTGCCCAGTAACGTTGTTGAAGCTGACACCCTGGGATCTTTCAAGAAGCTGCTTGATGAGATTCTGGGATCAATAAGCTACTAACAACCAAACGAGCAAAATGGGCCGAATGGCCTCCTCTCGTTTGTAAACTTTCTTATGTTCTTATCTGTATTACTCAGATACGCCCCTTTTTTCAGCTTCATTCGGCTCTTATTGTTCTCACTCGGCCATTGAAAGGTTTTCTCTGCTTTTTCCAGAAAAAAAAACGACTAGAGATCTGTGCTTGATGTCTTTTCGATGATGTCAGACAGGGTTAAATTCTAAAACTTACACAAATACACGAGCATGCATTCAAATCCAAATTAAATTATAATAAAAGTGATCTGTTTTACAAAGAGTTCGCAAAACGTGTTTGCTTTTCTGTATGAAGTACCTGAACTGGAGAACAGCTCCATTTAACAATAAGCTTTTATTTAATGAAGGCTACCAGGCAGATGGAATTCTGAGAAAACCGCATTACTCATAGAATACTGAGGAAAACTTTGTATTCATCAACAACAAAAACTAGTGCTGCATAAAATCACAAAAACAACAAAATAAGAAAAAATTTTTTTTTTTTTTTTTTTTCCATATCCATTTTCTAAAAGCAATAAACTCCTCATAAGAGGGCTTTATTGTCTGGTAATTCGGGTTCTATTGCTTAAATAATCAAATTTTAAAAAGCATTTCAGCAGAAGCTCCAAAAACAGTAAGACAGCTATTTAAACTGCCAGTGAAATGAAGGTCTGGCCCTGGCAGACTAGCACAATTAAAGGTTCAAAGACCTGTCAGTGTAAATCCTGGATTGTTTCCCTCAGCCACTGCCCATCATTTGTTGTTCACATGGTGTATGACCTTAGGCATGATTAGATACAATTTTAATCCAGGTCAGTCAGTAAAAGACTCACATCTTTAAACCAATCAATTTTAGTATAGTTGAACAGTTAGAACCTGGGGGAAATTACATCCATGCACTCTCTTTTTCTTTATTTTTAAAAGTAAAGAGAGACCTATAATGCATTTAAAGTGAAATTCTTAACCTGATATTTCAACCACATTATCACCTGCCAAGGTGATATACTGTAGTGGAGGTGGCTGCACGTATGTATATCACACCTCACATTTGTTCCATATCGGTACATCAGGAGAACCAATTATCCAATGGTCATGAAGCTTTGTATTAACCTTTAACACAAGCTATTCAAGTTATCCTCATATTCAGAGGGTGTAGGGGGTGTTCTGTACAACCTTCTGTCTGTATGTCACACATTTCTGCAATCATCTAGAGCCACATTCTCACATGTACTATGACTGGAGGATTTTAACTCCCTCCTTTCCAACTCCATTATAGTGTGACAGGACAGAGGCCCTGCACACTGGCGAATGTGTTTTGTGGCTGGCCTGCAAAGGCACAGGTATAATTGGTTATTGGTCTAATTGTTTTATTAATTAGAAACACCTGCAATCAGTTAAGGCAGGGCTGAAACAAAAGGCTGGAGGCTGGTTTTTGACAAGGCTCAGTCCTACCCACAGACCCAGCGTGTTGCAGCAAACTAAGGTATCGTCTCTACTCTTTATTAAAGAGATAGACAAAGTGTTTTTGATCAGTAAACGGCCTAGCCATCTGATATTATAGTTTACTTTCATGTTGAAGTCTTTAGTTTAATTCTCCAGGGTGTAGACAGGCTCTTGTTTTGTTTGAAAAACAGTATAGAACATTTGTCGTTTACAACAAACTTCAAAACAATGACGAAAATAAATATACAAGAACAGTCTCGTTTAGTAACAGATTTCTGCTGTACTGAGTCTCCCTTGTCTACACTAGACATTATATATATTGTGAAAGATCCTTGCAACTCACACTGTTTGTTGCCCCTTTAACACCAGACCCAAGGACACGGAAATGGATTTTTCAGCGCTTACACGCTATTTTTAATAAACACAAATGAAGACCAACAAAACAAACAAAACTAAAACCTAGCTCTCTCTTAGAGCTCTGACTAAACATTAACAGGAACCTAACTAAACATTCAGGACAGCTAAGCCGTTTACCTGACACCAACATCAAAACACAAACTCACACGGGCTTCACTCAGTACTTCACCTTCGATACGACTGGACACACACACTCAGTCAGGCTCTTCACTCAGCAGCCCCAATCAGTCTGTCTGCCTCTCTTAAATCCCCTGCACCTGGCTCTAATTTATAATTATCACCAGGTGCAGGGGACTAACTAAATCATTAAACAATTTAAACAATTAGCCCGTTCACCCACAGTGCCTTCTCACATGCATTTAGCAGGGAGGAATTTTAACCCCCTCCCTGCTATCTCATATATATATATATATATATATATATATATATATATATATATATATATATATATATATATATATATATATATGTTTGATATTATATGATGATGTACTGCTGTATTTAGGTTAGGGCGCTACATAATAAACCACAGCTCTATCGCCAGTAGAATAATGCTAGCAGAGCATTCAGCACTATATGTCAGAGTATGGGAGTGTCTACTGAGCTATGCAACCACATTGGTTATGTGATACGAAATGTAAATGCGTTCATACATGTAAAGGCAGGCCCTAGTCTCGGATTGCAGGCCCTGGGCCTCATCAAAACGGCGGCCTAAATCTGGGCCGGCCCTGGGCTGCCTTTTCTTTTTTGGAGCGTTCACGTATGACAAAAGGCGACCCTAAGGCAGCCCTTCAAATTTGAAATAAATGTACTGTGTATTTATATGCCTTTACTTTCATAATTTGTTAATTAAAGGCTTAATAGTGCATCTAGGTTTATTTAGATGTTGCCTTTTTTTTCTTAAACATTTCAGTGTTCAGGATGCTGTATTAAATGTGACAGAGAAAGAATGAATCTTGGTTATAAATGGAACAGAGTGCCCAGGACTGGATGGTCAGACAATTCATTCCAAGGGAATTGTTTAGAAACAGGGTTGGGCTACGGTACACCAAGTCATTGCCCCAGAAGGGAAGCGATGTGGCAACCATGAATTGGAGGAGAAACGGTTGCACTCACTAACCAAGGGGACTTGACTGGCAGCACAAAAGGGGACGTGGCTTGGTGAGCTGTTCCTTTTGATCTGGTTAAGATCGAACCGAGAAAGGAGAACTGTGTTTTGTTTGTTTGTCGTGTCTAATTCTACTTGTTTGTTCTTGTTATATGGCTAACACGATCCGGAGATGTAGCTTAAGGTCATTATTGTATTTCACCAAAAGCACTTTAGCACTCACTCTGGACTTGTGATCGCGTGTGTGTCTTTGTGTGTGTTCTACTGTGTTTATTCTTTCGAGCTGTGCTTATTCTTTCAGGACTGAAACCATTGTTTTTGAACAGTGCGATACACATTGCTGTGTATTGCAAGGGATTATTCTTTGCGGTAACCAGACCGGGATTATAAATAAACGTTTCTGTTTGGATCGTGAACTTTGTTGTCTGTCTTCTGTTTTGTAATCACATCACCACTACACCTGCGCACTGCAAACCACTTTGCCAAAATGACACAAGCAGCCACAACAAGAGCTGCCCCACACAGTAGCATGTGTATGCGTGTAACTTCTGGGCTGGAAAGATGGTCTTGTTTAGCATGAGAGGGCTAATTGGTCTCCAACCCCATCCAGCGCTTAACTTTTCTGAGAGTGCCTGCCAGCAAAGGTACTAATTATTGCCAGCTCCAGCCTATTGAAGAGACAGCAGGACTCTTTGAAATTATGCAGCCAAAAAATAACAAGTGGAAGGAATTACTTTTTGTATCTAGTTGCCAATTTAAAACACTCAACCCTTAGAAGCACAAAAAAGGGAAAGTTCAAATGCATATAATTTTTCACAGCAAACATTCCTTCAAACAAATATAACAGTATTCTTTTCCCATTTACATTTGTATATGCAAAATAGTACTAATGTATCAGTTTAAATGTGGAAAATTAAAAGCAGATAAGAGCAAACAAGAGCTTGTCGCAAATGGATAATCAAAAAGATATTAAATACGACTGCAATCAATCATAGCCTGCCACCTTATAACATACACATAAACCGATTTGAATGCCTATAATTAAATAATCATTTGGACAATTGCCTTCCACACGTTATTGGTGTTTATTTTCCTCACTGCCTGCTCTCAGCCTCACAGGAGAATTTAAATGCAAATTTAATGAAGGGAAGTTGGGGCTTTTGTGCCACGTAAATGCATTTTACATCAAGTATACAACAGGACATAAATCGCAAAAGGCGAAGTAAAGAGAAAAAAAAGTCTGCCAAACCTGAATCTAATGTTAAGCAATGAAGAAAATATAATTGACAAATATTCTGGTACAGCCTGTTTTGTTCATTGAATCCAAATATATTTATTTATTATTTTATTTTTATACTTCTACAAGGTCATGTATTAGAAAGACTTTATTAATGTTGAATAAACATATTTTTTCTTCAAAACTACATAACTGACAAAGGTGGCATTGCGTCTAAATTGTTTGACAACAGGAAGACACATTGAACTTAGGATAGGCTTATCAGTTGCAGGTCTCTTTAATACTTGCCTGGGCTCCAAGCTGGTTTTATATTGTCTATGTTTACAAATGGTTCAACTATTCCTTGTCCATTTCCTGCTTAAGAAGGTATGGCCTTTAACAATGACATTTTTTTATCTTCTTGACTGGCTACAGCCTGATGGCATATGCAGAAAAAGCATGCAGGAGTACACATTAACTGTATAACATACTGTACATTAATTTACCATAGTTAACCTTACCTACGACACATTTGTTTGCTTCCAGTATTTCACTGCATGCGTCTAGCTGATTGATCTTATATAATTTCATATACAGCATCATTCTATATGAAATATACAAGACTGGTTTTCTCTAAAGTAAGGCATCAAAACAGTAACCAGTACCTATACAAACATCAACATGAGAGTGCTACTCAAAGAAACCCATTCGAGCCCAATGGGTCCAATTACAAAGCAACAAGAACAAGCTGTCAGGAAACATATCTAAACTGTGACAGACTAGTCTTTCATCAGAGCTGCTGGCAAAGTTTCTTACCATTAGCCAGATCCATAGCCAGCTCATCAAACACATTTTCCTTCTTTGTCTGTAAAGATAAAAAAAAATCAATAAAAACTTGATGTAAATGCATAAAAAAGTAGGCAAAATCAGTGAGTTAACCTATCTAGTATGAAGAAAAGGTTAGCAACCTGTGTGAGCAGAGAAGAGGAATGTCTCTGGGCCACTGAAGAATAACTGGAATGAGAAAAAAGTGAATGGATTACCAGTTTATCATAAAAGCTTTCAAAAGATGCAAACATCTCTGTAATTTAAAAAAAATCTAGACATCCACATTGGCTATAACATTCCTGTAACATGCAAGGCTGACTGTGCAAATTAGAAAACAGAGTCTACCAATGGAAGTGTAGATTATGGGTAAAACATTGTCAGAATATAAAAAAATTATGATAGGCTTCCACAGCCATAACTCACTATAGGTCATATTGCCTTCTTCTAACAGTTACAGATGTATAGACAATCTAAGTAATTACTTTAAAACTACAGATTGAGAGACTGTCTAGTCTTCTGACATAAGGTCCTTAATTCAAGGTAACGTATTCAAAAACTAAAAGAAAACACAAATATGTAGGTTGTACTGCCCTTGTTCACATACTGACACAGTAATCTAAGTAATTAGATCAAAACTACAATTTCAGAGTCAATTACCAGACCAAACGTTTCCTTTATCAAAATAAATTATTCAGGAACCAGACTAAGCCATCACTTAGCATGAAAGAAGTGAGAGCACTAATACAGGCTATAGCCAATCAGAACGAAAGAACAGAGCCCACTTTGTGTATGAAATCACATACTGGCTAACTTCACTCTAACAAACTCTTCTTATAATGAACACCTGTTTTACAAAGGAGCCGGCTCTTTTGTACAGTGGTATCAGCGCTATGCTTCAGCACAAGAGGTCCTGGGTTCGTGCCCGCCCTCCGTCTGTGTGTGGATTGCCTCGCCCTGTGTGATGTGTCTGCCTGCGTTAACCGAGATCGCTACAGTATGTTCTTATAATTATGAATGGGAGAAGAAGTACCCGTGACAAAAAAAAACAACAAAAAAAAGAACATATACATGCAGATGTACATATTTTCAAGAATCTTTGCTTAAAAGACATAGACACGGCTATGCTGTTGCTGTTATCGGAATGCAGAAAAATATGAAAGATGAAGGCAACAAACAGTGCTTAGAAAAAGAACAACAACAGAAAATAACAAAGAAAAAAGTGGGTCTATGTTCATATGTACATCTATACGCAGACACAGGTTGTTTAAACTACTATATGGCATAGAGTTGAAATGTTCATAAAAAATGTACCAATATGCATATCCCTCGAGTTTATTAGCCTTTGTGTTAACAATAGTTTACTATTTGATGGATGGATCGCATGAACAGAAAAGCTAGCGCAACCTCTGTGTCCAGTGACTAGCCTCACCACCACATTTATTGGAATAGAACGCATTGAGGGAATAATCCATATGTGTGATAAGCACAAGAGGTGGTAGCATTCTTCAACGTGGGCAAGAAAAGTACTTAATGACACCTTATTTGTTCCACATTTAAGAGCAGACAAAATATTCAAAAATGTTTCTGCCCCAAGCATAAATTGACATGTACTTTTGTCTAAACCATTGGTTTTTCTTTAATAAAAGGCCATTTATAAAAGATAACTTGCTTTTCTGTAAATATAGATAACAGTATTAACTAGAATTGATATACAATTGAATGGTACAGTGCATCTTAAATGATATTTGATATCCCCATCTACTTAAAATCCAGTATTACTTTGCTAGAGCCAAGATGACTATACACAGACATCTCTCCCTGAAGACAAGTGTATTTTTCAGTCTTATTCTCATAACAATAAAAGAAGCAACGTTCTCTTCTGATTTCTTCCAAGGACAAACATTGAAAATCCTCATAACAGTCACCCTCTCACATCAGAAAAGAGGTATATACTCTTCAAATAATCTCTAACATGTCACAATCGGTTTAATCAGGTTTCAGATCATTCAAACAAGAAAGGAATCATAGCACAAATGTTTAAAACATCCTATCCCCCCTCTCACACTGATGGCCACGATTCTCTATTAGAAGCAAAATCATCAAACCAAACAAAGAAGTATTTTAAATTACTAAAACATGGATGAACACTTAACTGCCCCCTCCCTGTATACATAGCATGTTATAAACCTGTACTCTGCTCAATTTAAAGCAACAGTATCACACATGACAGCAAGACCAATACAGTATTACTGAACATATCAAATGGAATATGAGAATCTGGTCCCCTTCTATTAGGTTCATATCCGTTTCTTATTACAAATGCATTAATTTATTCATGTTTGCCCTTGAAATACTTTTGCTTAAAATTAGAAAATGTGTCTTTTCAACTGTATCAATATTAATTTTGGTTAATTAATTCCCAAAGAGTGCAAGCAAGTCAACCAAGTAAAGTCTGATCTTATTGTAAACCCATCATTATCCCCTTTGAATATTTGAATAATGTTCTTGCATTACATTTGCAATCCAAGCAGAATTTTTTTTAATACATTGGTAGATTAGATCTAATGTGCTTGGCTCTTCTTAATATTTACTCCCAGTTGCAAAGCTTTATCAATTAAATACTGCAGAGCGGATGGGCAATATTAATAGTAATACAGAAGGAAATCAAGCTCATCCACAGGCTGCAGCAACCCAACCCCCACCCCAAAATCCTTTTGAACCAATGAAACTCCCAGGGCTCAAAGAATAACATTGATCTTACTCACAAGAAAGGAGTTGGAAATGTCATATTTTTCGATTTTTTTTTTTTGTCATTATATGGAAAACTACAAAGAGGTATGTAATTCAATTTGTTAACGTAACATTATTCAGCAGGTTTCATTTAATTTTATGAAGCAAATTTAGAGTCACTATTTGTTAATTCTATAGGGTGATGCAAAACTGCACTGTAACTCACAGCTGTACTGCAGTACAAAAACATCTATCAAATAACTAAATATTTATTTTAGTATTACTACATTTAACAACTTTGATCATTTATAGTTATGAATGAATCAGCTTGTCTCATTAATTAGAAAGTGTGAATATTTATGAAAATTACAATGTCTTCAATGAAAAAGCACAATTTCAACATTTAAAAATCCTTTACATTTCTATAGATGTCACAATCATACAAATAGATGTGGCAATACGTTCATGTCGAAGAGATTGTCAATGAGCTGAAAGTATGTTCTACCAGAAACACAAAAAAAAAAAAACACTATTCAATCAAGGCAAAATTACTGGACATATTTTTAAAGGGAATTAGATGGTGTTCTTGTGCATTGTACAAAGTTGTTGACATATAAAACCATGTGGTATGCTTTATAGCCTTTCAGCCAATTTTGCTCCTGTATGCACCTTTAAGCCTCAGGAGACTAAAAGCAAAGAACGCTGGTGCAGAAAATCAGTATTAAGAGAATAGCTTAACCTTGTTAGTGTAACTTAATTTTCCAAACAAATAGCAACCCTTCTAAATGCTCCCATTTTCAGTATCCCTTTCATTTGAAGCAGTGAAACCAGAGATGCCTCAGCACTACTGTTCTTACCTCATAGGCTGTGGGTTAGCTGTCTGCAAAAGTGGGGTTCTTGCAGGTGTTGTTCTCCTTCTCTCTTCAAGATTTGTGACAAAATTCCCTTGGGTGACACCACCTGTAATGGAAATGTAAAGCTTGTAAAGAGATGGTTTGTATAATAATATGCTCAGAGATTAAATAGAATACAGTTGTGGATTCAATTGTTTTCCAGCTATAAAGACTACATTGTTACGGCCAGAGATTAAAGCAATATGTCAGTGAACGGGTTAATTTTTACTGGGCCCCACTGGTAATACACTGGTAATACAGCACTGTACCAAACATCAAGATACAAATGCACTGTGGACCTTTGCAGCTCTTACTTCAATGTTCACGGTGACCTCAGTATGGCAGCCTGAAAATATGAAGTGACTATCTCAAATGGTTCCTGAGATACGCAGGGGAAGGTTTGCAAAAAACTGCCATAAAAGGGTTAAGTGTACTTGTATAACACCCACGATCAAACTTAACCTAGGGAATCATAGAATACACACATGCACAGAATATGAAGACAGATGGGCCCTTTAGCAACGTTCGCAAACCCTTAGCATACCAAAATCAGGCGCACATGTGGGCAAACAGACTTTGCCCACATATGTGATTTAGTAACCGTGTTTTAGTACCCACCAGGCAAGTCAGCATTAGAGCTGGACATGGGCTGAACTTTGGGGGAGTGTCCTCATCTACATAAAAATGTAGCGAATAGGCTCGCAAATATTTATGGCTTTACAGTTTCACTACAACTTGAACTCCCAATAAGTTTAATTAATCCAATTATTTGCTGAGTTTGACCGATTTAAAATTAGTTTAGGTATTTTAGAGTTTTACTGTAAATGTTGGTTCAGTGTAAAAAGGTGCAGTGGGGTTGAATTGAATGGGTGGGCCAGTGACATCACTAAATGGGGTGTACGTGTTGTTGATAGGAGGGTTATAGTGTCAGTCTTGGTAAATATATGGATACCCAGAAGTCTGAGTATGCATTGGACTGGTTTAATTTTACAAACTCTCATATTGATTGGTTTAATATTACAACATCTAAGTTCTTGTAGCTCATCTGACAAACAAAAGTTTGGTACTAGACTGCTCTTCCTGAAGTCTTGCTCCCACCCATTCCCGCAGCCTTCAGTTCTGTTCCCACCCGTTCCCGTGAGATTTAAAACTCTTTATTCCCAGTCCCACCCGTTCCTGCCAGTTTCATTTCTGTTTCCCGTACTGTGTCCTGTCCCGTCCTAATGTCACTCTTTACTACAGTACACTCGTCAGAAGATTAGCAATTTCATCCTGGCTGTTGTGTTTTACTAACATATCTCTCCGTAATGGATGTGATGTTGAACTTACAGAGGAAAGATAACAGGGTTTGAGGGAAGCAGATGCTGAACTTGAAGCCCCAGTGGTGGAGGCTGCAGATGCTGCAAGTGCCAGGCAGGTCAGACAAAGCCTTACTTTTTTTTTAATTTGCAAGGATTCACTCTCCACCTCCAGGCTGCTAAAAAAAACATGTAGCCTTATTTGCTCCTCACTTGGGCTGCTGGACATTTTAATTTTTTTGTGTGCTTTTCTATCCTTTCTTCTATTTTGCGTTTCAAAATGCCATGCTTTTTATCGCAGATAAACTTGTGCTCTTAAAGGGAATCTTGAATCCTTATTGGTTGTAACCTTAAGCCGGGTTTACAGTGCACGATTTTTGCAATCGGGTCGAGGTGCATCCAAAAGAGTGCAACACTCGCTCTTAGTACAAAATATTTATTAGATCAAAAGATTGGCGATCTTCATCAGAATACCAAATTCTAATTAATAATGAAGGCTTTTAAACTAATAAATATTTTTTACTACGAACAAGCGCTTTTGAACAGACTAGAATACAACTTTAATAGTAGGCTACAAGTTTGTTATAGGTTTAAATATGCTACAACGTAATCTACATTCTCTCTGTTTCTCACACACACAGACGCGCACCCCTCCTCCTCGTGTTTTGAATAAATTAGCAATACAAGCATACAGTAGGGGTTTGAAAGGGATATCAAATACAAGTGACTGTAGAAATTGATTGCCAGGAGAGCACACACTACCACACACAGTATCTGCTTCGGCGTTAACAAGTTATAACAATTATTTACTTACCTGGTACCTTCAATGAGCGATCGTGATAGGAAATGTCAAAGAGGGGCACAACCTTTCTCTTCGTCGCTATTGTTGCTAGCTTGTCCTATTGGCTGCTGGAATCATTCGTCAAGAAATCGGCCCGTAGCCCCTCACACGCTTCACGAATTGCTTTGTCGGGGACTAAAGTTTTCTGACCTGTTAGACATTTGTCGGGACATCATAAGAGACATTTAATTTTGATATTTTTGCACATTCAACAAAATGTGAAGTGGTGTAGGTGGCCATAATTACATATGTTTACATATATTTTTTGACAGCTGCTCATTATTCACCGGGATGAACACGGTGCACCTATTTTTAGCAAATAGGGATTCTCGACGAATCTCTCAACCTCTCTTTCCTTCAGGGGGGAGTATACGATGCTCCTCTGCCTAATATTTTTGTTCACCGGGGGTGAACACGTTGCATAGATTTATTATTTCGTTCTGTAAGATTTTGTATTATGATAAAGGTGTTTTTTTTAAGATTGTCCTGACTGAAAATCCCAAAACTTCAAGCCCTATTAGTTATGGATGATGCTTAATATTTTACAGCTGTCATTGTATATGGTAGTACTGCATAGAAGTATATCTGAATAGCAACAATGAGAGAATGAGGAGCTGATCTTTCTGGACTGAACGTGACTAATACCTTAATAGCTTTCAGGAACATATAAGGATGGTCAGAGTTTAACATTGATTTGGGCTGAAAGCACCTCTAAGTCTAAACCAAGTCAACCAATTCAAATCAATTGACATCTCATCAAACCATTCCCCAGTCATAATCTTCAGTTTTCTCGGATCAAAGTTCGACAGCTTTAATTGTCTGTCATACAAAAGGGAAAAACAATGAGTTAAAGATAAAAAGCAAGCTGATAGATAGATCTATTTGTGATTTCACTAAAGAAGAATTAGTCACTCTTTTTGCAATAATTAAAATGCCAGTATTTTCTACAATTGTAAACTGGGCATTTTACAAAAAAAAAAAAAAAAAAAAAAAATTAAAATATCTCTAATAATAATAATAATAATAATAATAATAATAATAATAATAATAATAATAATAATAAAACTGCCAGGCAGTTTTACGGCTCCCAAGCCCCAGTATCAGTACCCGTCTCAGCGGGTTTAGTTCTCAATGTGCTAAGTTTAAAATCGGCGTCTTCAACTGTTGCACAGAAGAACATTTTTTTTTTTTTTTTTTTTTAAACTGCACCAGGCGGCCATTAAATGCCATTTTTGAAAACTTAAATTTTACCGACACAGGCACGATGGTTTTCAAGTTTGGAGTGTCTCAAGTGAACCATTTTTAAAATGAAGCAGTTTTAAATATAAGAAGAAAATGTAGGAGTGGCAGCCATATTGTTTCACAAAACATAACCATTTTGACATATTTGTATTCCGCTGCCACCGGAACGATGATTACCAAGGTTGGAGTCTGTTGGTCAGACAGTTTTCAAATGAAAGCAGTCTGCTGTTAAGGGCGCGTTTCAGTGAAATTTGCGGCAGCCATTTTACTACTGCATTGTATCACAGCAACTTCTTCTTTGCATGCAGGTTTGGATGGTAATACTATCTGCCAAGTGTCAGATCAATCACTTCAACTGTGCCAAAGAAGAACATTTCTGGAGGTTTAAAGAAAAATGTGTCACACGGCCATTTCAGTTTAACACCAGTTTCTTAAAGGTCACTTGTATTGCTACAGGGTCAAGGATGATGCTTGTGAAGTTTCCAGTTAGTCAAGTAAATCGTTTGTCAATTGAGGCAGTTTTAAATTTCGGATGTAAACGTACATCTGGTGGCCATCTTGTTTTATAAAATATAACCATTTTGACATATTTGTATTCCATTGTTACTGGGACAATAACTACCAAGTTTGGAGTTTGTTGGTCAAACGGTGTTCAAATAGCAGCAGTTTGTTGTTAAGAGCGCGTTTCGTTGAAGTTTGTGGCAGCCATTTCAACATTAAAATTTATCACAGAAACTTCTGCTTCGCAAACTTGATGCTGATGATATATCAGTGTCAGATCAATTGCTTCACCGGTTCCCAAGAAGAAGATTTCAAAAGGTTTCTAAAAAAATGCGTCAAATGGCCATTTTTATTTCCGGTCAACACCATTTTTTTAAAAGTCAGTTGTATTGATACAGTATCAGGGAAGATGCTTGTGAAGTTTGAAGTTAGTCATGTAAATTTTATTTATTTATTAAATTTATCGCAGCAACTTCTGCTTCACAAACTTGATGCAGGTTTGGATGCTGATGATATATACCAAGTGTCAGATCAATCGCTTCACTGGTTCCCAAGAAGAAGATTTCGAAAGCATTCAAAAAAAATGCGTCAACCGGCTATTTTCGTTTCTTGCTTGGAAGCCTAATAATAATTGGCCAAGGAAATCCATGTGTTTTTGGAGGGACTGTAACCACAAGTTAGATATTTTTAGGATGCCATGACCAAAAGCACCCAACACATTTCAACAGCAGCAACTAATATTCACAATAACCCACGCCCTCAAGTGCCTTATTGCTGTTATAAAACAGATTTACCAGCTTTTTATAAACACCAAAAAGAGAAATCGATACAGTTTCTGAATATTTATTAACACATTTGAAGTATAACCTTCCGCAACAGAAAATAGGTCCAATTAACTTTTCATATTAATAATATTTTCTCTTTTGTTTTTTGAGTTTCAACTTTTTTAAAAAGGACTTTTAATTATAAAAAAAATAATAATTTAAATTTAAACAATGTGTTTTGGTTCATTTTTTCTGATTTTAAATCACTTTTTATAATTAACTTGCTTAGTTGCATTTGCTGAATATTGCCATTAAGTGTACAGGCATTAAAGTAACTGTCGACTGCGGCAGTAATTGAGGCATTTAAAAAGGCATTTAAGAAGTATAATCGTATGTGTTTACTTGGCGATGCCGCTGAGATTTCCCCCAGTGTTGCAGCAGCTAGCTAGCGAGAGTTCCCATAGCTAACTACACAGAGGTGTCTCGGATCTGTGACCGTTTTTCAATCCAACGTAGCTGCATACATCGGAAGAATTGAAGGTCTTCTGTTTTGTTGCAATGAAAATAAAACTAAAAGGCAAGCAGATTTTATTTTTCAGTTGTGCGTTGGCGGTTTTTTAAAAAAAATTTTTTTACAGTGAAGCACATGGGCACAAAGCTGACTCTTAAAACATGAATCGCTGTGATATTTTTGTTTTTGCGATTTGCTTGTCATAGTGGCATGCTTAGCTTTGTTTTAATCTGTTTTCATAATAAATTTCTCTCTCCATAGTGGTCTGTTTCACGTTTTCATTGATTTCAGATGAGACGCAGTGAGATAAAGTTACCTCAGGTCTAGAGATTTGCCTTTTCCTAAGCAGTTCGCAACTGTGACTATATCATGGATATTGTCACGGCTTTGAACCTTGACTCACCAATCAGCATACAGCATTCTAACAATCTGTTTTATAAGTTATTTTATCAATGTGTCTGTAATAAAACTAAATAAAACAGCATTTTGTTTGTGGATAAAACTAAATAAAACTAAATTTGTGAAAAATAAAATGAAAAATTATTAGAAATAATAATAATAATAATTTCACAGGGCTTTAAATCACACATTCAATATCACATGCAAAATTCGACCTTAAAATATGTACTGAATACCTAGTGTACAAGACAGTGTAAGAGAAGTGTTATGGTAGAATATGTTTGAAACATACAAAATATATAAGCTAACACAAATAATTTTAATTTCGAAAACTGAGCACCATCTGCCCCTCCCCCCTTGGGTGTATTTGGTTTATTTTACTTTATTATACAGGTTATATACAAGAGGTTTTAAAAATTACTGAAAGAACAACAAAAAAACTCCACAAGGTAGCAGTAATAGTTGGCAATGATGTCGTAGCTGTGATTTAACAAACTAAAATAACTCCCAAGTATTGCTTATTATAGTTGTACTCTTGGGGCCTCATGTACGAATACGCTAAACTATATGGTGTGCGATAATTGCATTTACTGTGCGCGTTAATGATTTCCATATTTACTTTTGCAGTTTTATTCATTATCACTTTGCATATTAAGGCTGTATTCACATGGTATTTACTAAAGGATGTTAAGTTTAGTGTGCACATTAAAGTGATCGTTTATTAAAGGATGTTAATTTTAGTGTGCACATTAAAGTGATCGTTTATTAAAGGATGTTAATTTTAGTGTGCACATTAAAGTGATCGTTTATTAAAGGATGTTAATTTTAGTGTGCACATTAAAGTGATCGTTTATTAAAGGATGTTAATTTTAGTGTGCACATTAAAGTGATCGTTTATTAAAGGATGTTAATTTTAGTGTGCACATTAAAGTGATCGTTTATTAAAGGATGTTAATTTTAGTGTGCACATTAAAGTGATCGTTTATTAAAGGATGTTAATTTTAGTGTGCACATTAAAGTGATCGTTTATTAAAGGATGTTAATTTTAGTGTGCACATTAAAGTGATCATTTATTAGTGCGTATGGGAACCAGGCTTTAACCACTGACAGGCGTGCTATTTTTCTGGCCTGAAAACTAATTGTGTGCAGTTCGATTCTTTTTACTGACTCGATTTGTTTCATTCATTCAGTTTAGTGACTGAGTTCAACAGATTTGTTCGTTTGATTCACCGATTCACTAACATGAAATAAATAAATCTTGCTGAATTATTTGGTTGCGAAAATTAGTTTGAATGAAAAAATCTGGCAGCAACTGTCATTTAAGTTAAGACTGTTCACTTGGTGTGTGTGTGTGTGTGTGTGTGTGTGTCTGTGAAAATGTCTATATAAATTGTATTTAGGCCAATATACTCAAATATAGTACTTTACACAAAACATATTACCCCCACTGCATGATTCCTGGTCATCAATAAGTATGCAGGCACAGTTTCAATCAATTAATCAACATATTAATGTATTTTATAGTACATGAATCTACAAATATAACTAAAAGCAGCTTTCCTAGGACACTGACAAAAATAACTATCACAAATGTAATATTGTAGTATTTTATTTAAATGGAAATCAGAATATATAATGCTAAGTCTCAATATTTAACTTATATAATGTTTTTTAACAAGACACTGACAATCTGTGAAAATGCAAAATAGTAAACAGTACCACTATGAATGTATCTTTTTATGACTTCTGTTTGGACACTTGGCTCTTCTTTTTTCACACACTTGATAACAATGCTCATTACGTGTTCTACTTCTGCACCTTTTGCACATAATGCCTGTTGATGCAGAATCCAGTGTATGAGAATTGGTAATTCTGCAGTTTTCTTTAATTTTTCCCAGCTCTCTGCTAGCCAGTCCACTTATTTGCCCAGTCATGTATGGTGCACCATCTGTTGTAATCCCAGTTAGTTTCTTCCAAGGTAATTCTGCATTTTCCATGGCTTCTTGAAGTTTAAACAAGTCCTTTCGTGTGGTTGTGTTGTTCATGGCATCCACAGTTTTTTCTTCAAAATACATTGCTTTGTGCAGCGTGTCATAGTATTCCAAAACAATACAGTACATGAATGCAATTTTATAAACGAATGGGCGGGCCGCAAAAAAATGTATTAACTATTTATTTTAAACTATGTCATTCAGCTTTAACTGTAACCTATTTAATAAACTGCAATTTACAAAAAAAAAAAAAAAAAAAAGTCCTGCTGAAGCTCACCGGGAATTATATTAAATTTCCCACACAGAGGACAGCTTTACAGGATGTGTGATATTAATGTATTCACATAGTACTGCCACTCAGATCCATAGAGCCTGGGTGACAAAGCTGACAAGAAAGAGAAGTGAAGCTACGTCTCACCAATCAGTATTTCTAGAATAAGCAAAACTAAAAGAAATTTGCTATTGCACAACATGACTTTTATTGTAAGCTACTGACAGAAAGATACATGTAGTGTGCACGGTATGATATGTAAATTAGCCAAATACTCTGCGCGTATTTTAATGCTTCCTCTGTTAGTAAATGGGGCAGTAAATTTAGATTTTTCATGCATGTTGGGCTCACTGCTTTACATGTGCAAAATTAGGCCCTTAGTATGTTGCTTAAATTTGCTAGCAAATGTGTTCCAAACTGCTGAAAGGAATGTTTCCTTAAAGTATGTTATACATTTTTTGAGGTGAGGTGGGGTCACAGGGAACCTTTTGTGTATCTTGAAGAATTTAGTGAATCTGTCAAGCTACAAGGCTAGATCTGACCTGTTAATCACTAATTGATTAATTGCGGTCACTGCGAAATTAAACCAAAATCCTACTAGTTATATTCTACTTGTGTGTGTGTGTTTTGTGCTACAGGAGGAGGGGGCAAGTAAATTTTTATAGCATTTTGTCAACCTGTCAAGTTTCAGAACTCCTGGTATTACAAGAAGCAACCCTAAAGTAATTTACTGCCTGATTGCAGTGTAAAGCTGAGAGAGCGCAAAGCCACTTGGAACTTGGTTTCAGGAGACTAAAGCCCTTTTCCCACTGGCAGCTTTACATCAAAGTATGATTTATTTAGCAAAGCAGGACATAGTCAGTGTAGTGGAAATTGATATCGGGCAATCAAAAAAAAAAAAAAAATGATCAAGTTCATAAGACATTACAATCAACTTTATGCAGTGCTGACATTATAGTAACTGGTATAATAGCCTTTCCCTCATTAAGAGGTCAACATTCCAAGACAAATGCCAATTTTACTGCACAGTGCAATTTAGCAAAATGTGCTTTAATTATAAAAAAAACCAAAACATTTTAAATACTAATATTCTGAATCAGGGCAGTTTTATGTACAATAATTCATTTCAAAACTAATGAATGGTATGCCATAGAATATAAATATATCCTTCAATTGTTTGGCAAAGTGTGGTAAAGTCTTGCATAAAAAATAATCCCTTTAAAATGAAATGCTTCTGATCGAAATTAAAAAAAGAGAGATTTTAGGAGGTTAAAATAAACTGGGCAGTGATTCTGGCATGCAGTGAGAGCTGAAGGAAGTGCATTTAATACTTTCGTGCACAGAACAAAAACCAGGAGTGTTACATGGAGGATTCATTGGTATTAGGGAACATTAAAATGTACAGTACACACTTGTACAATTGAAAAGAGGATTTTTTAAAAATTTGTTTTGTTTTAATTGCCAAGTTATTACTATCAGAAGGTTGTTTGGATTAAAGATAATAGTAGCTATCATCGTATGCCATGTCTTTATAAAACACCTAGCTGGACAATTTTTTTGTGTCACAATACATATTCCTCAAGCTTAGTAATATACTTAACAGTCATATGTTTAGGCTCACGCAAGCCCTCTCAAGGCAGTGAGCTTTCAAAGAGATTTAGACATTTGCTGAAGCTCACTGGACATAATTTATGAGATACTTCTGATATTGCACTCCAGTTTATTGTGCATTCTGGCAAAGCCTATTTTTTTTTTTACTCTGTTGCCCATTCTGCATTTTTTGGAATGCCCAATCTAAGTGTGTCAACTCACCATTGCTCCCCCCCCTCCCCTCCCCTCCCCTTAGAGTACCGTAAAGGTAAAGACCCACAGGCACCCACAGGAAAATGCTTATTAAAATCAGCTCTTATTCACTATGTTTCATCGTGTTCCAAATAAAATATAACACTACGCTGGATTTCTTCAAGCTTATCAAACTGATCTGGGAGTGTGACTGTTGCCCTATCAAAGTCAGGTGAATACCATTAGTTCTGCAGTGGTTAACTTTTTTTTTTTTTTTAAATGTGGGTTGTGCTTCACTTGCACAGTCTGTCTCCTGAGGTTTCTAATCTCCTCTGAATGGCAGAGTGCACATGGCCAATCCCAAACCTCATTACGGATATACACTAATCTGGTTTACAAGGTTGCACACTTATTGACTTGCGTGAATGAAAACTCTATTCATTTTATATTCACTGGAGGAGCAGAATTCATAAGTAATAAACCCAAATGTTCACTGGGAGAAATAATTAGCAAGTAGCCTAATCTATAAAACATTGCAGTCAAATAAAACGTAGATCAGCAGAAGCTTGAAGGACTTGACTTTCAATTTAAAACACTGTGGCTTTGAATCCCTGGAGAAATGAGAAATAATCAGATTTATACCCATCTGCCATGTTCTAAATACAATGAATTCCTTTACAGATGGCAAAGCTTGAGTCTTTAAAAGGTTTTAGGATTAGGGTGCTGTCCAGTACAATTTGATTTCTTTTTTAATTACTGAATACAACGCTAGTCAAACTTATAGGCAAGTCTTTACTGCTTTGTCTATGCAAGTGCGCTTAAATACCACATTTCAGGTAGATTATTCCTATTCCTAGATTGTATTACTTTGAATGCAGTGTAGCAAAATTTTGTACACATTTTTATTATCAGGACTCTAGTGAGCTCTATCCAAATATTGTGTTATTGGTAGTTGGTGAACACATTTGGACAGGATTATACATACTTTAATAAAGATAATGATTGCTGCTGGACTTAAAATATAATTATAATAGGGTGGATATGTTAACACATTTCAAAGTTTTAAGAGAATAAGTTTAGGATATTACACAGTACATAAAATGATGTGTAATCGCATAGTTAAGTAAAAGAACGACGTATTTGTTTAAGCTGGGTTAGCATACAGCTTTAATAAGGACATACTACAATTCCCATACTTCTAAGAGCCAATTGATTAGGAACAGCGGGAATTCTGGGGATATAAGCGAGTTAATTAAAAAAACATGTCACTTCAAGGACATTTGTTTTATGCACTCTGGCTGGAACTATTATAAAAGAGAATGATTATTGCAAAGCACGTTATTGTATGCTTGGGTGGGGTTAGAACAAAGGATTGTGATATCAAACTTTATAATTGGGCATGTAATACCTGAGAACCAAGTAGTCTACTGGTTTAAACCTGTTGTAGTAAAAAAACAGACTATAACAAATGACAGCAGACTAATACCTTATGAAAAGGAACTTTATTTCAAAGCACTGGAATTACAAAGACCACTGACAGTGTTGTGTCCTCTCTGTCTTACCTCTAAAATATGTGAAGAGAAGAAAAAGTTAAATAATGGAATTACAAACAATTTTTGGAATATAATTACTGGAACTGATACTCACCTGTGCACAAACCCCAGTGGTGAAACAAAGAACTACACTCATATGCGGCAGAAAGAACAGTGGAGCATAGACAAAGAGAGAGCTTCCACTGAACTATTTGCATTGTTTATTTTTATTTTGATAGTTGGATTATCAATCCTGGATTCCACTACTGTTTCCTGTCCAGTTTCTACAAATTTCACAGTCAGTCATCCTCACAAATAGATCTCACACAAGTTAAACATTTCTAGATGTCTTATTTGGTTTGATCATTGCTTTATTGTTTATCTGACCAAAAACATTTTACATGCATAAAAAAAAACACATGCAGGTAAGAATGAAGGGATCTGACAAATAAAGGCTGAATTTAAAACGTCACTGCCAAGTTCATCTCAATCTCTACAAGTGTGCTAAGCTTTACAAAGATCAGTCTTCTTCATTTACATTGTGTTTTGCTCCTTCAACAAGGAGAGCTATTTCATTTTTGAATGCTTATTTCCAGCAACAAACTGTACAATGTTGATATACAGTACATATGGTGCTAGAGTGTCTAGAACCAAACAAAAACATACTATAACTAGAATGGCATTTAAATAACTGGGATAGTTATGACAATAATTAGTTTATATAAAATTAGAAAATTATCACTGCAAGATATGTGGGTTGTCATAATCTTGGAATACTAAGGGACCTCGTTTAATGACAACAAACAACAGCACATCTGCTACTGTATAAATCAACTGAATAATTTAATAGATGTATCTGCATATGGGTGGCAGGGGCATGAACATTAATGTGGTTTGTGAGTGTCTCATTGACTTATTAATTAATTAGTGTACATTACAGATTAATAAGGTTGAGGTTATATTGCAGGAGTGCAGTGCTGCAATAAACATGGACATACAAAGAATCCTTTGGAAGAAAAACAAACATGGGTCAGTCAGAAAGAACAAGACCACCACATGGGTGTGAAATTTGTATCGCCCGATGCCCGGGACATCAAGATTTGTGTGAAGGACAACAAGTTTTGTCGTTATACTTTGCCTGTCGGAGAAGTAGATTTTATTTATTTATTTTTCCTATGTTCATTCTGTTGCTGGAAAGATACTCCAGGTATATTTCTACAGAGCCACGCAAGTTTCTAAAAACTGAATTGCTGAAGTCTGGCACCTACACACAAACATTTAAAAAAGTGTTTACATCCCACCCCTATCACTTCAGATTGGCTAGCTGTCTGAAAAGCTGATTCTTCTAACAAAGAAACCCAGACATGGCTGCCAAGAGAGGCTCTAGCAATGCACAGATTAATCTTTTAAATGTAAGGTATTATTTACGTTTTTTGTAAATTAGCAAATAAGTGATGCTGCTTTCTTAATGATTTTTGTCTTTCGATTTTAGTGTTGCTAACCTAGTTTACCATTTACCACATTTACATTTTATTTTTTAGATTTAAATGCGATATTACAAAACTTATGAGCCGAATACGAGGAGCCGAATGAAGCCGAATAAAAAAGGAGCGTATCTGAGCTATACAGATGGCCCCTGCATCACAGAGATAATACGGACACATAACAAAGGAGATAGATGCTTCTGCATCCAGCACTCAAAGAATATCACGGACATTTGCAGAGTTGTTTGAGATGTTATAGTAATAAAATAATGACTTGGATCACATTATTGAGGAGGTTGGTGATAAAATGAGTGATCGGCAGAGGATTTATCAGTATGCACGACAATAAAGTAAACAAGGGGTGAGGCTTGACTGGAGATGCAGTACTGATGTCGTTTTGCCATGCAATGCCTTTTAAACCCGTCTTTACTCGGGGGGGGTGTACCACACATCATGTAAACTAGAATGAAAAACATTCAAGACAGAGTAGTTAGTGAAATTTTACTTGTGATTTTATTCCTGCCGCTCAGTGGAGAGGAAAAAAAACCTTCGTTAGGAGGTCCAGGTGGTCAGATAGCCCCCACTCCATGCACGCTAACTAGTCTTTGTTGGGCTGAGGTGATGTCGGAGACTGATTAACAAATGCAGCCCTCTACTGCTGACTAAGTCCACCGCCCCATTTTCTTTATAAAATGTTGATTGATGTTAGCTTTAGCTTCTGAAGTGGCTGCTCTGATCCTGAAAGAGTAGGAAGTATAGAATAGAGGCGGTAGCCTTGCTCTAGAGATGATGGTGGCTAGGTGGGTTGAGAACCATTGCCTGATTACCACTGAGTGTGATTTGTTGATGAATAGATCATCCGACTGGAGGAAAGGTTTCTTCTGGGAGGTGTATCTTGACATGGATGCATACAGGCATATTGTGGAGTTTGGCAAGTTGGATGAATTGTCCTTGGCGCAACTGATCCATTTTGGAGGTGCGAAAGAAGATGAAGTAGGAGTCAGGTACTAGGCTAATATCTCTGTAACAGATGCCAAGGGATGGGAAGCAGGAGACTAATGGAACTGAAAATTCGGCACATCTCAGGAATCCGAAGAAGGCGGTAAACCATGAGGTTTCCATCAGTAGATCTTCGAAAGGGGAAAAACAATCTTTCTGGAGGATCGGAGTCAGCGAGAGGAGAAGGTCTGATAATATAGGTAACCGAGATGTGGAAACAGGCTGAAGTTTTTGCTATCTCTCTAAGCATCAGCTGGATTGCAGGGATTGATAATAGGGTTGGAGATGGTATGGACATGAGACGATAATGGTATTGGATGCCGGAGATGTATGTCTTGATTGTTGCTGGTGCGAGGTTTAGGGAGTCTCTTCCGTGGACTATAAAAGACAGAATCCAGTCCTGGTTAAACGGAATGGGTTGAATTTGATTTTGGGCGCAGAAGATTGAGAAGGTAGACCATGCTGTGGAGTATAAAGACTTTGTAGATGTCACCAAGGCGGCTGCCGTGTAGCTCCGAGTGGATTGAAGCAGGCTGAAGATTGTTATATTTATTTGAATATCAGCTCTTGGAATCAAGGGACTTGAAGAGGTTCTGCTACTGCTGTGGGAACTAGTTGACAGAATCTGTGGATCTGGAGATGAGAAAGAGCATAGGATGCATTATTGTGAATGCCTGGCAGGTAACAGGCTTGAATAATGAAATTGTTTGAAACGGAGATCCAAATGAGTCAACGGAGTAACTGCATGATAAAAGGGGAGGATGATCTGCTTTTGTTGATGATGTGGACTGTTGAGATATTTTCGCTGTAGAATGAAATGGACTTCCTTGACCACTGGTGACCCCACATGTGTGGCTGCTACGATAGGCTATATCTCTAGTAGAGCTGAGGCTTTAAGGTGGGGAGATAAATCCTGTACCAGAGGGCTGTCCACTTGAAAACCATTCGGATCCTAGTTAGCCTCTAAATCCTATGAATGAAGCATTGGCAAGGATAGATCGTGGAGCTGAAATTAGATCGTCGTGGAGTACAGAAACTAGAAGTGGGCATGGCTGGGGTTGGAGTTGCAGATGCAGGGATAATGGCGGCTGTAGCTTGAGTTGCTACCTGATTATCCTGTTTGTTAAGTCTGGTGTTGATAACTGCAATGGCTTAGGTTGCATCAATCCTTTAATGTCTTTGAATATCTCCTGGTGCAGACTGTAAACGGGACTGGGTTGTGCTGGGTTTTATGGTTGTAGTGCTTTGCTATATGCTGGGATGGCATCCCTGGGGACAGAGCTGAGTTTATTTTGCTCGAGGTTGCCTGGCTGCTGTCTGTCAAGTGAGGAGGAATCGCTGGTTCGGCTCCAAGATCTGTGCAGAGGATATGAAATAATGGCTATCGCTTCCTGCTGGAATGGTTATACCTTGTAAAGGAGCAGTTGCAGGACTCAGCTGTGGCGCTTCGATCTGCAAAGTTGCTGTGCTGGAAGGTGAATCGCTGCGGTGCTGCGGTTGAGGAACCTGGCTGTTGGCTTTCATCTGAATCAGATGAGAAGGTAAGGATCCCGCTGGTAGCCTTGGTAACAGGCTTGTCTTTTTTTTTTTTCCACTATGGAATTGCAAAAATGGTCTTGCTGTGCCCTGCTCAAGAATTAAAACACTTAAACCAGGAGATGCTTGTGTTTAGGCTTTAAATAGGTGAGTTAAGAAATGAACATATAGGATATTAATGTATCAATTGAATGTGTTACTTTTTTAATAGGGTATAGCTGAAGCCCCTGCTCCTGTCCCCCCCCTCAAACCTTGCTTAAAGGCTAACATTTATTTATTGGACATGCACGATCCATCAATTTGTGATTTGTGAATATTTTCAAATATGTTTTATAATGATATCATTTAAATTCTTATATATGAGATTATCTACACAATATTTTACTATTTTAAAATAAAATAGACTGCAAATCTCATGTCAATGTTTTTATGTATTAATTCATTTATGTATTTATTTTTCAGTGAGAGTAGTGCAGAGAAAGAATGTTGTCCTCAACATTCATACCATCAGGGTATGAAACCAGGATCACCCTGCTGCAACAGTGTTCTAGTTAGCCATCATGGGACAAGATGTTAGATGAGGAATATAACTGTAAAAAGGTGTACACTGTTTTAAAAAATAAATATATAATAGAAATAAACAAAAGGAAAAACATATTTTGTCTGCAGAATTTAATGGAGCCTTGTGACAGAGACAGAATGATTGGTTCTAAATCTCCCTCTTGATCTGTGAGGGCGCTGTGTAAAGGGAACAGAGTGCCCTGGACTGGATGGTCTGACAATTCATTCCCAGGGTTAGGCGGAAGTCAGACATCTAAAAAGGGGGCAGGGCTACGATACACTAAATCATTGACCCAGAAGGGAAACGACATGGCAGCTGCTGATTGGAGGAGCAGTTGTACTAGTTAACCAAGGAGTCATGATTGACGGTACAAAAGGGGAGGTAGCAAAGGGATCTGTTCCTTTTTATGGTTATGCTGAACCGGAAGGAAACCTGTGTTATTATCGTGAGTGTTTTGTTTTTATCATGTCTAAAAATACTGTTTGTTATTATTAGATGGCTGAACACGATCCAGAGCTGTCACCAAGGGCCGGCACATATCCGGACATCACTGCACTTGCTTTCACAATAAACTGTATTTGCACTACACGCTCTAGAGTACACACTGTGGACTGGTGATTGTGTTTGTGTTACGTGTCGGTGTAAAAAGAACGGGACTGTTATTTCGAGACCAACCTGTGGATTACAACTAAGCACCTGTGCACTATTAACCATTTGCCATAAGCCTGCTCTAAATATTGTGTGCATTTTGGTAGAAAAACAGTACAAAATGCAGAGAAACTTGACAGTTTCTACACAAGTCCTTTAAAAATCTGGGGTTCAGCAGTTACAAAACTGAAAGAATGTAAAAAAAAATCTGAATTCCACAAAGCAGCAGTAATAGGTGGCAAATATTTCATATCTATGATACAACAAACTAAAACTCCTGTACATCAGGAGTTGGATTCAACTTATAAAGAAAGAGTGAAAAAAAAAACAGTCAGAATCTATTTTTATATTTGAATAACTCCCAAGTATTGCTTAATATAGTTGTAGTCTTATTATGTTGCTTAAATTTACTAGCAAATGTGTTCCAAACTGCACTGAAAGGAACGGAAGTATGTTATACATTTGTTGAGGTGAGGTGGGATCACAAGGAATCTTCTGTGTATCTTTTAAGAATTTAGTGAACCGATCAAGCTACAAGACTAAATCCACCCATTAATCACTAATTGATTGATTGTGTTCACTCTAAATAAAACCAAAATCCTACAAGTTATATTCTGCTTTTTGTGTGTGTGTGTGTTTTGTGCGATGGGGAAGGGGCAAGTAGAATTTTAAGAAGGACAAGAAGATTTTTCTAGTATTTTGCCCCTTGGACAATTTTGTTTTTTCAAAAATTGCACACCCCTGGCACCATAAGGCAGTGTTCAGTTAGACCCCCCCATCCTCTCTGGGGGGCTCACATGCGCCCACATGCCTCAGGTTACGTACACATGTTCTTGACAGATCAGCAGTACTTAATGGTAAATATTCTCCAAGGGAAGTAAAAATAACAGTTCAAAACACTTACCAAGTCAGAAGCATTAGTTTACTATAAAAATTCAAAGTGTAAATGCAAATACATTGCTTTCAGCTACAAAATGTTAACAGTATACATTTAACAGTATAAACTTTGTTGCAGGTAGGAGCAGTTAATAGTTTGTATAATACCATTGATAGGAGGCTTTGTGGTCCAGCGGTTAAAGAAACAGGCTTGTAACCAGGAGGTCAAATCTGTCGGTGGCTGGATGTAGGATTTGGTCAATGGTCTTAAAAAGAGAACATTGGGTTTACCATTTCCCATAGTTATGATTTCAGAAAAGTATAACAGCTGATGAAATATCTCACGGATAACAATCTGCTTGAATCTCTACACTCTGGCTTCTGGCCTCATCACAGTACTGAAACTGCTCTGCACCAGATTATGAATGATCTCCTGCTTAATGCTGGTGCTCCCTCTGTGCTTGTCCTCCTTGACCTAACAAACGCTTTTGACACCATAGATCATGACATTCTTCTTGACCACCTTCAGAAGTATGCTGTAATCTCTGGAACCTGTCTCTCCTGGATGTCCTCTTACCTGTCCGGACACATGCAATCTGTTTTCTATGCTGGATGCAGTGGCACTGCAAACCCATCACTTGTGGTGTCCTCCAAGGAGCTGTTCTTGGGGCCCCTTCCCTTTAATATCTACACGCTTCTCTTCGGACACATCATCCTATGCTGACGACACCCAACTCTACTTAAAACTCGACCCTAGATGCCCCTCTGCCACGGTCCGGCTCTAGGCTTGCATTCAAGATATCGAGGCCTGGATGTCTGCCAATTTTCTTCAGCTGAACACTATCAAATCTGAATTTCTTCTAGTAGGATCTAAAACTCAATTTTAAAATCTAAATATAGCTGCAGTGAACCTCGGAAACTGTCTGTTGCTGACTTCCCCCACAGTACAAAGCCTTGATCTACTTCTTGACAGCAACCTCTCCTTTGATGCCCACATTTCCTCCATGGTCAAATCTTCCTTCTACCATCTTCAAAACATCTCTAAAGTCTGTCCCTACCTTTCCCTCCCAAATGCGGAGATACTCTGTCATGCATTTGTCTCCTTTCGACTCGACTACTGCAACTCTATATGGTGGTCTCCCGGCATACACCATAAACCGACTGCATCTAGTTAAGAATGCCGCTGCCAGGATCCTTACCAGATGTTAAAAACGTGATCACCCCCCCCCCCCCCCCCGTCTTGCCTAGCTGCTCTGGCTACCTATAAAGTTAAGGATTATTTATATTATCAAAACTCTCCTGCTCACCTACAGTGCCCTTCATCACACAGGTCCGAAGTACCTCCTCAACCTGCTGACCCACTATGTCTCTGCCTTCAAGCAGAGGTCCTGTTGTTATCCCCAAGCAAAAGTGCACTACACTTGGAGAACACTTGTTTAGTTCATGGCTCCGACTCTTTGGAACTCTCTTCCAGCTTTGGTGAATGATGCTCCCACCATCGCCTACTTGAAATCAGCTCTCAAGACCCACCTGTCCATTCTTGCTTTCCATGCTCTTTAAGCCTGATGTCTGTTATTAACTGCTGTGTTGCTGCTACTATTTCATATATTATGCTAATATCATGTATTATGCACTACTCCACACATTTTATTTGTTTATTTTTTTTACTGTATAGCATGTAGTATGCATCTTTATGTATTTTAAAGTATTATGTATTTTCTTGTTGTTACTGTATTTTGTAAAGTGCTTTGTGATGATGGTCCACTATGAAAGGCGCTCTATAAAATAAAGATTGATTGAAAGATTGATTTACTATTATTAACTCCACACCTAAACATATAGCAAAACATAATATTGCACAAAATATTGCTCTGCGCAGGCTTGAGGTCTTTAGGAACTCTGTCCTTGGCGAATCCAGTTCCTTATAACACACCATAGCCTTAAATTCAAAAGATAGAACTGTGACATATATGACCAATAAGAAAGTTCTGAGTCATGCACAATCCATTTTCTCTTCTAACCCAAAATCTGCAGTGTTTTCACAGCCTTGAAAGATGGATTCTGCATTAGGAAAATGTATCAGTTCAATATCCTAGCTCACTGCGCCATCCAATCTCTTGCTTAATCCTACAATTCAATCTTTGCATGCCCTGAAATCTTTTCCCTGGACTATTTCTTTAAATGTACCCTCTTGTAATTTACATTTTTAATTCCAAATATTTCTTCACATGGTAAATAAACAACTGCAGAGGTGCAAATAAAGACTAAAAAAAAAATACCTTTAAGACATATGCTGTATCATATCTGGACTGTATCTTAAATTTAAAAATACAAATTTGAGCTCAGTACTCTATAGGATATCAAATACATTAGGGACCTACCTCTGTGGGCAGACAAGTAATCCTGCCAAATTTACTGAGTGCAACTCGAAAGAGTTTGCTGAAAGATTAAAGTAATGAAATGCTCTAGAAAGAGTGCAAAGAAGAATGACCAGAATTATTCCAGGTTTAAAAGGCATTTCATACGCAGACAGGCTAAAATAATTGGATCTATTCAGTCTTGAACAAAGAACACTATGCAGCGATCTAACTCAAGCATTCCAGATTCTAAAAGGTATTGACAATGTTGACCAAAGGGACTTTTTCGACCTGAAAAAAGAAACAAGGACCAGGGGTCACAAACAGAGATTAAATAAAGGGGCATTCAGAACAGAAAATAGGAGATACATTTTTACACAGAGAATTGTGAGCGGTTGGAACCAACATTGACGGTTCTTACTCTACAGGAGCACATTTTGAATTGAAGACACATAAAAATCGTATTAACTACTGGTACATATTTCCAGACCCCAAAATACTAAACCCATTTCACTTGTGCATCATTAATTTTAGTTCGTTTTACAGTGGCTTTATTTTTGGAAATTTGAGCCTCCAGTACACTATGGTCCTGGCAAACCCTTGATATGCCGGTTTCTAAATTTCTCATTTAAAAAAACAGTGTTGGATATTCTCACCTAATGAGGTGCCACTATTCTAAGCAGTTCCCACAACTTATTTTCTCAAATAGATACGAAAGTAGAACTATTCTCCTTTAAAATCTGCTGAGCTTTAACGATTGCTTCAAGCTCTTTCACTACTTCGAGAGTCTAAGAAAACTTGAAAGAAGATCAGCCAGGAAATAGTGGATCTATACAGTATAACTTTTCTCAAGAAGCAAACACCCACTGGCCCTAAAACTTGCACTTCTCTATGTTCTGCAGAAACTAATTAATCTCCTAGCAATTTTACAACCCAGGGCTACCCAGCACACACAAAAAAGGGATTGAAGAATAAGGGCAGCCTGATCATTTCACAAAAATAGAAATTTACCTTATTATGAAGGACTTTTTAGACTACAGTATCTTATGCATTATTTATCATGAGTAAAATGATTACTTGTAATGTTATTGACTTCCTCTGTCTTCTTACTGAACACTGTTCACAAATTGTGCCATAAATGAAATTTTAGGTTATTGCTGAAATACAGAATTCATTTTTATTTTCCAATAAGCTGTTCAACAGTGTTGCTACAGTTCAGTATTACCTCATAGTCTATACATTTCAACCAAACAATCATTAACTTATATTCGGTTGTGTGTACATTACTGCTTATGTTATTTTTGTACAATTACTGTATGTATTGTATGTATTCAGAAAGACAGGAGTGGCAACCTAAGCATCCAATTTTACGGCATACTTTTTTCTCTCATAAACACGCACACCACTCAAATTAGTGCGAACCTCTTCACTGTTAAAATACTTTGAATTGGGTCTGGCATTTGAGGCAAAGATACCATGAAAACGATTTAATGACACATCACTTCATGTCCAAGACCACAATTTGTCACAAAATAAATGGGAAGGGGACGGAAAAACTTATACCAGAGTAAAATTCAGCTACAAGAGACATGTAGAATATTCCTTGTTTTTTATTTATTTTTTTTGTTGTTTTTATTTTTTTGGGGGGGGGGGGGTAAAATACAGTAATACATTTATTTTTGTCAATTAGACCTTGTCTTTATTTAATTAAATGCTGTCTATATTCAGTCAGTCATTAACAACTGAAGTCAAATACTCAGTTACTTACAGTAGGGCAGGTAAAAGCGATCAGAGAGTTATTTTCATAGCCACTGACATGTTTCCCCATCTGCCTCTGCTTCTACTGAACTGTTACTGTAGCTTTAGGTCAGACGCACATGAGAGATACTGTGTAAAGGTTAAAAAAAAATAGATCAGTTCAAAGGTAGCCTGAAAAAAATGTTTTTACCTATTGTATACAAAATGCACTCCTAACATTGAGCAAGCCATTTAAAAGTTCAGAGATGCACGGTATTTATTTGCTTTACAATGATATGCAGTTCTCTGGAGATGTGTCATCTTGGCCATTCCCACTGCATACAAAAGAACATAATTATTACCCATTCAAAAACACTCATCTTGACTTGCACATCAATTAGTGAAGAAAGCATTGTATAGTTGGGGTTTGCAGAAAAAAAAAACTACAGAAATAGTTGCTATGCAAGACAGTTAGTTTACAATTGCTTACTACCACCTATAGATATGAGATATACAGTGAGATGTCAATTTAATGTATGGTACGGTAAAAAAAATAGCTTATTTCTCGGCTTAAAAATAGGTATTTTAAGATGTTTTACAATTTAACATAATATTTATTAAAGCAGAAAAAAAACAGCATTGTCACATTTAAAACTGATCACTTCCTTCAGAGCTATTATACAACAAATGTTCCTAAATATTTAAATACTTACTGAAAAACAGTAAATGCTAAATTGCAGAATATTTTCTATGTCACCTTCTAAAGACATTCTATTTTCACCATCAGTGAATCAAACAAAATAAAAACATAAATGTAAAAATAACAACAGACGTGTGAATTGTACCTTTCTTGTACTGGACAGAGCAATCGTTAGCAGATATATTTCTTATCTTTGATGCAACTGGTGTCTTTTTTGTTAAGCACATTTTAAAGTAATCATTCCGCTCTATGCAGTGTGTGTTCAATCATTTATCTGAAGCAAACGAAACCCACTGCCAGGCTCCTAAATGCAGTGTAACAGCTAGTGAGTGCGTCAATAAGGCAAACTTGTGGTGTATTTAGAAGAACATTTTAGTAGTGCAATGGAACACTTTCTTTTCAGAAAAGATATAATAGACATCCCAGTTTTGTTGTGAGCTTTGCAGCTTGCAATAAAATTTTGAATGGATTATTCAGTATGTTGTCTTTTTTTATCCTCTGCATCATTGTTTCAAGGCAATACCATAACATATTTAACTATACATTCCAATTGCATTGAAACTCATAAACTTATATCTACTTTCGAATCCACTCAGTGGATTAAAATGTATTCACTCTGTTGTAAGGAGTTGGTGGCCACTATCCATTAATTGCAGAAAGAATCTGCAGAATGATGCCTTGTCCTCTGCACACTGCCCCATTCCACAAAGCTGACTGAAGCCATTTTCTCATTTCCAGAGCTGAAGACTAAGAGCATACCAAGGAAGTACAGTGCTATTTAAAACGTCACAACAACACACAACCTCACCAACAACTGAGATACAAAATACGGTACATGCTGACAATATCAGCGATCAGTAAAAAAACACTATCTGGGAAAAATATCCAGTTTTACCAGTTGTTTTAATGGTTCATTAGTTGTAATGACTAAATATTAAATTAAAACCTAGCGCATAAAAGTACATGCGCATGTCGGCCAACGTCGTCGCCTCAGTGGTCATTTTTTGTGCTACCCACAGAGCGTTAGGTTACTGTGACAAAGTGCCCGCCCCTGTGTATATTATCTGTTATGTGCTGCGTGTGGTGTGTTTAAATGTTGGTGTATAAACATTGGTACACAGGATATAAACGGGTCTGTGTAACACGAGTGTTTAAAAATGTATATGTGTATTTAGGCACGAGGATTGCACAGCACTTCACGTGCAAGTAAAATGTAGTAATATGTGAGCACGGGGAATTGCACTTTATTAATTCACGTGCTGGGATTCAAGTGAATAATTAATTGGTAATTGAATCCCAGCACAACAGTATATATAGATGCACGTTGTCACATACTGGGAGTTGGGTGTTCGGTGAGTGGAGAACGGGATTGGAGACGGAGGAAATAAGTAATAATAATAATAATAATAACAATAATAATAATAATAATAACAACAACAACAACGTAAAGTATCTGCTCACCGTGTTTGTCTGTCTAGTCCGTTTTGTTTGTCTTTTCGTTTTGGCGACGTGTGAGGTGTCCTGTGTTTTCTGTTTGTTTAAACCTTTTATTTTGTAACAAACCGGCGCCAACAGGCGTCTTCATCATTTCATTCCGCCCTATGTTTTGTGTATTTCATTCCTTTTCCTGGTTCTGACGCCGCCCACTTTGGCCGTCTCTGTGACAGTTACTTACTGTAACCATGGTTCCCTGGAAGAGAAGAGAACCACCAATGACATTACGTATGGGATATGCCTGCCCATTGGGTAGCTATCGCTGAGGTCTATATACCAGTGCTGCCGATAGGCCCCTTCCTGGGATGATGCACTCAGTCCCATCCACTGAGGGAATCGCCAAGCACTTTTAAGAAATTGGGTAGCCAAGAAATTCACACCCAGAGACACAGAATCTACAGGGGAATGACAAGTAGAGATAGCCGCTAAATACACCTTCAAAGTGGCAGATGACTGGCATAGGGCAAGATATTGGGTCATGGCTTCCAGCCAGACATCAAGCTTGAAAATACCTCCACTTATAGGTATACAAAGACCTAGTGGAGTCTGCCCTATCGCTCTGCAACATACCCACAACTGCATTTGATAGCATTTGATAGCCCTAACCAGCGATCCCTTTCAGGGGTCAAACCCATAGCTGGAATGTGCCTGGTTCTGGGTGCCTCTCGTCTGACTGAAGAGATCCATATGCAGTGGGATCTTGCAGGGCTGGCTGTGTAACCTCGATACCTCGATAGAGAGGCACTCCCAAGTGGAACTGAAGCGTGTAACCATTTTACATGGTGGCAAGCACCCAAGAGTCTGAGACGCAAGCGTGCCAGTACTGCAGCTGTTGTGCCGAAAAGGGGGTCTGAGGCTGCCAGCCTTCAGGGGCCCTGCTTGGACTGCTGAGGCTATGGCGGGGCAGCTGGCCCTGGAAACATTTCCTGGACCCTTAACTAGAGCCGTGATGGTGGAGTCTACTGCAGGGAACCCCGCTAGGCCAAGCTTTTCCGAGCCTTCTAGAGAGGCAAGCGGTGCAGCCTTCTTTAGCTCGCTAGGACCTGAGAGCGGACGATCCCGAGAGGAGCATACCTCCTCCATGAAATCTGGGAACCAGGAACTTTGAGGGCGAGGAGCCATCGCCTGCGTCCGGAAAACGGACTGGTGTGTTTCTGCCATTGGCGTCTAGGGGACCTGCAGGAAGGCTGCAGCGCATCCCATAAGTGCTGAAACCAAGCTAGACGATGGGGGAGCACTGGTTTCCAAGCCAGGTTCTCCTCAATAGGAGGTTCGCCTACCAGCATATGAGAAGGAGGCGCCCTCTCCAAAGGCCTCTATAGAAAGCGTGTCCTCTTGTGCCAGCTGGGACTCCTCTTCCTATCCACCCTGAACTCTCCTGGTGTGGGGGGGGGGGGGGGGGGGGGGGGGGTATGGCAATTGAGGTTACAACGGCGCTTGCGCTGCAATGGAGCTGGGACTGAGGCGGGGGCTTTGTGGTTCATAATGTCCTTCACCTGCCTGGAATGCTTCACCCTTCTCACCTGCGGAGATGGGGAATGACTACAGGAGGCCTGCGCATCGGGGATGTCCAGTGGGGAGTCCTGGGACAGGTCATAGAGGAGGGGCTCTGGGGATCCAAGAGCTGCCGATGGTCTGGCCACTGAGGACGTGGAACTCACCTTCATAGCCCTCTCCAACCTAGCTTCCTTCACCCGGTGCTGAAAAGCTGCAGAGATGCTGCCGTCCTCATACCTCTTGAGAGCCAAGGTGACATGTTGGACACCAAAGCACCGCACACAGAGGGTATGTTTATCCTCCTGCAGAATATTTGCATTGCAGGCCATACAGGGGTGGAACTCTGACTTGCCTGACATGGGTCTGGTGTTGTGCATAGGCTGTGTACTGAACACCTTTTGCACTGCGCTCATGCACTGATTAATAGTGCGACGATGTGTGCTCACCCACTAGTGCTGTAGCAAAGGGTACCAAACGCCATGCGCACCGTGTGCATGTGCGTACCAAAAACCGTGCGCACTGAGTACCGTGGGCACCACATGCACCGCCTACCGTATGTCAGTGCACTAGTGTAGCAGTAGCACCAAGCACCGTGTGCACTGTGCGTACCAAAAGCACTACGCGCACCGTGTACTGTGCAGCTCTGTGACTGTGCACTGTAGCTGTAGCACTGAGCACTGTATACAATAAGCACTTTGTGCACTGAGATACCTAAGTACTAAGGGCTATGCGTGTGCCATGGTACTGAAGCACCAGGGAGGGGGCAGTTACGCAATTGTGCCTACCCTAACCGCACGGTCAGACACACCTGGTGCACCAGGTGGACACAAGGGCCAAAGCCGCGGTGGGCGAGTTGAAGCAGACAGCAAAAGCCACGGTAGAATAGATAGCATAGGGGAGAGCACACTGTTTGTTTACAAGGCCTGACTCACCATGGTGGGTGGGTATACGTAGCTGGCAAGGTCTATTCGACAGCGGGGATGCGGCAAGGCCTAGCCCCGTGGAGGACAGCATGACTGGAACAGTTACTCAACAGTGGGGATATGGCAAGTTCTAGCCCCATGGAGGAACTGTGTACTCAGAAAGAAATAGATAACCACTCGTGGGTGACT
Organism: Polyodon spathula; assembly: GCF_017654505.1. NCBI lineage: Eukaryota > Metazoa > Chordata > Actinopteri > Acipenseriformes > Polyodontidae > Polyodon > Polyodon spathula. The sequence goes on from NC_054539.1 coordinate 51,385,547, forward strand.
GCACACACAGTCACTCATACATGACAGACAGATAAGAAAGAGCGGCCTACCACGCAAGTAAGGAGACTGCTGAAAGGCAAAAGGCTCTGTGTTTTCAAAGTCATTGATTCTGAGAAAGCGGTGGGCCAGCTTTTAGCACGAATGCAAGGGAAATACAAGCTATTTTCTATCAACTCACTCAGCTCAACACAGAGGTCTTACCTTGCCGTCTGGAGAAGGGAAAAGAGAAATGGTTTCCTCAGGATGATAGTTTTATTCCCTTGGTGGACCGAGTGCATCATCACAGGAAGGGGTCTATTGGCAGCTCTGGCATAGAAAGCTTAGCGATACCTACCCAATGTGAGGCATATCCCATATGTAATGTCATTGGAGCTCATCTTCAAATTCAATGGCAACCTGACGCCTCTTAACAAGTATGTCTCAGTAACATTCCCACCATGTGGTAAATTTAAAATTGGAAACTAAAAAAAAAATAGTGTTTACTATGGGTAGGTGTGACAGAAATATAATGAGTTCTGGTTGTAAAGCTCCCTCCCGACCTGTGAGGGCGTTAAGTAGCGAAAGGGGAAGTCTTTGGACGGGCTGGCCTGACAGTTCATTTCCAGGGTCGGGAAGTCGGTCAGCCTGGAAGAAGGCGAGACTCCGTTGCGGGAACATATTGACCCGGAAGGTAAACGATGTAGCAACTGTAGGGAATAGCGGCAGCTGCAATCGTTTACCAAGGGGTCATGCATAATAATATAAAGGGCATGGAGAATCGAACATCTTTTCCTTCTCTTGGTTTGTGTTATAGACTGGAAGGACTGTGTGAGACGAGAACAAAAGCATACTAGAAATACTCGTGTTTTGTTTATGTCTGTTTAAGTAACTGTGTTTGTGTATCACTAGACGGCTAAACACGAATCCGGTGCTGTCGCCTTGGGCCAGGACAAAACCGGATCAACATTGCACTAAACTGTCACGAAAAATAATAAATTGTTGTCACCCAGGATGGGTGACCGGCAGATAACTTGTTTTTATTATTTAGGGTAATCCCTGTTACTGTTCTCAGTGTTTTACACATTGCTGTGTGTTACCAGAGCTTATTATTTGGTCACCAGACCAGGATTACATATAGTGTGTCCTTTTTCCAAACCAGATTACAATTGTCAATCTGTGATTATTGGCCTTTAATAAACAAAATATATCGGACCTACTCTGTGGCGGAAGTAGGCTACTCTACAACAAAGTTAATCAGAAAGAAATACCATGCACTGCTAATACATTGAAAAAATAACCTATTCTTTCCTTACGCGCCTGTTTTCCAGGTTTCTGAGTTGTGCATCTCTGTTTAAAACTTGCAGGACAGCATTTTCCTCTTCCACCAAGAGGAAGCTTAGGTTTTTTTAGTTTTTTATTGTATCTGCTTCTTTCATCATGTAAAGCTTTTTGGAGAAATCCAAATGACAAACCAAGTTATGCAGTACCAGCTGCAAGAGCCAACCATGCTTTCTGTATTTATCCAATTTGAGAAATTGTACTTCAAGAAAGTTTTAAAACTGAACACTCATCCAAACAGATTTCCACTGGTAATGAGGTTTTGGGACCAGCTGCTGCGAAATTCCAGTGTTCAGGTTTTTTTCGAATCCTGGTCCATTTGAGCTGCACACACATCCCCTGGAGAAATAATACATAAATAAATAAATGACTGCATTACGACTATTACAAATAATATATGAAATTTAACATACATCTGTTATGCTAAACTGTCATCTTGAGAAATTAAAGTGACACCAAAGCATTCTTGTTTTAAAAGTACGTTTGTAGGTTAATCTATGTTGTGTGAATACACCACAGTATAAATTAATAACTTTTTTAAAATGAAGAAAAATATTACAAACTGAAAATAATCAAATTACATAAACGTGTATGTATCTAATGTAGTTCTATGTCTTAACTATCAAATAATTGAGAAAGAAAAAGAAAAAAAAGTTTGTGAAAATGACTTGCATTAAAACATTACACATAGCCTCACTTTGTTACAAACTTAAACCAAGTGGCATAGGTAATTCATGTTCATATTAGATCCCAGAAACAATCATTAAGTTGTGTAACCTGCTCCAACAAAGTGCATTTCATATTTTTGTTTTGCTGCTTTCTTCTTACTGACAGTGCCAAGTTCAGTCCTGTAGACTTTATTTTGAAGCACAAATCCTGTCACACGGCATATCGGTGTAAAGCCGTCCAGTTTGCCAAATTGCTAATTAAGTTTGTGATCGATGCCAATCTCCGCTGGCAAAAATAAATAAATAAATGTGAAAGAAACTCCTTACGTTTCAAGACAACACATTATTGCACTAATGAAACTGTAATTGTCAATGTCTGCAGCAACATACTCCTGAAAGACCAAAAGAAAGGGTTATTTCTTATCATTCCTACTGCTTGCCTGTTTTAGAATATATGTGTTTACATATTAGGCCTAATGTAATGAGCACCAAAATTTCTGCTGGTTTTGTTATTATTTATATAGATTTTACTGACATGAATGATCTGTTAAAATATCAATATAAGCCAAAATTGGTGCACTATACAGATAAAAGTCAACAGATGCTCGAGTAGGAGCATGGTGTGTACTTTGTTATTACCAGAAAGCATTTATTTGTCTTGTTTGTGCTATATCCAGTTTAAATTGACTTGATGTTCACCAGTTGAAATGTCATAGAATGTCTAAAAAGGATTAATGTGGATGACATCTGAAAGATTTAAGAAGAAAATAAATGCACAAAAGTAACAACACACATGGCTAAGAACCTGTCAAATATTTCAGAAACGTTATAAACAGTGGTCCTAAAAGTAGACATATAAAATAAAGTAGTATTGTGTTCTCCCTACTCAATCAGCCAAAGTTTGCATATTGAGTGACTGCAGAAAAAAAGCTAATAAAGATACTTGACATTACTATTATAGATTGAAGACAATTTTGCCAAGAAGTACAAGAATCAGTCATGCATTGAATCAGTATAGTCTACTGAATGTAGATTTACACTTTAGAGATCTCCCTTTGACTTTTACAACATTGTTAAACTAAGTGTTGCTCACCTGTATTACTGCAAATGTCAGTGCAATTTATTAAAAACAGTCAAATCAGACACATTTTGGACAAGAATAAAACAGTTGTAAAATAACAATTAACACCTGAAGCATTTCTCTGTCTTCACAAAACCCCAGGTTTCACCATCTATCTGTTTACTGTTGTACCTCCTATGACGAAGTGGAGAAACAAACCAGACTATTATATACAATAAAATAACACCTTGATTAGAGCAGAAACTACGACATTATGAAAAGTCTTATTTGTATTAATTCCGTCTGTATTTTATTAATATCTAACTGAATATATTGAGGGAAAATAGAAACTTCCATTTCTTTAATTATTATTATTTTTTTTTTTTTAATGTAATCTCTGATTTGAATATGTAAACATTGCATCACCCTTTTCGTACCACAGCAGGTACACAGATCTGAAAGAGTTGGGTGCTTAGCTGGTAGGTGCTTCCATAGATAAAACTATACAAATGAATGATGTTTCATAAGGAACCGACTACTTTGCAAACTAAAGCAAGCAATCTGATTAGTTACTGAGCACGTTTTTTATATTAGTTCTCTAGAAATTCCCTGCAGAGCACAAAACGTTTACATCACAAAACGTTTACATCACAAAATATTTTGCTTACATAGCAATTACAGTATACAAAGCACAAGGTATTTCCTGGGAATTGATGACAGGTCAATAATCCCTAGGAAATGCTTTATACTTCAATTGCTATTGCTTAAATATTATTAGCATAAAACATTTTAGGCATCTTCATCTGGTGTCAACATCCATAAAGAAAAACCATGGGAGAGAAATAAGCCTTGGGGGGTTTCTTTATATTACAGCCATATCTGAGTTTGCTTTTTCAGTTATCGCCTTCTGTTCACGGTCATGAAAGTAATTTGTCAACCAATTACTAACAAGACAGGGACAAAATGGTGTAACTTGGTTATTACAATTATATGATCTACAGAGTCATACAGCTTAAGAAGGACTGCACTGATAATCCATTATACTGTAATATGTAGAGCAGGGCATGTCATTTAAGTTACTGTTAGACATTAGTAATCAATATGTTTAAATTATGCAAAGGTCTAGCACCAGAGTTGTGGTGTTACCCATAGTTAAGAATAGTTGCTCATACTTTTGTTACCTGAATTATTATTGTTTTTTATTATTATTATTTGGTTTTGTCTTGGTATGTAAATTACAACATGTACAACCTGTTCAGACCAGTTGAACTAATCTTCTGCTTTACTGCACTGCAACTGGAACACCTTTAGTCTAGTTCATACGGGCAAAAAAGTTCCACTGGGGGATTTCTAGCTCTTTATGGTCTGCTTGAACTATGCTAAAGCTACGCTGTATTCTACATGTCTGTTTTTACATAAAGCAGAGCTCACAGAAGGCTGCACTGTGGAGGAATTTACTGTGGTAAGCTTTCACTCAGGAATCATAACTTAGTGTTACATTGAACATAGGGGTGGTACACTGCTGCTTTAAGTCATGACTTATCATTGACCTGTTTCTGTCTGTCGGAAATCTGGTCATTAAAAAGTAATTCAATATGGTTATTAAAAAACAAACAAACACATAAATCCTATAACACAACAAGAGAACTTGTCTCAAACGAGTTATAGCTTTGAGACCAGCTATAGCTCTTGCGGTTCATTGGTATGCCACAAGCCAATCAAAATTGAATCAAAGCTCTTGTAAATCTCATTCATGGATCTCCATAATGAGTTCATTATACAAACTGTAAGTAGTAGGTGCAGTTACAATTTCCATGTTGTTGTGTTTTAACAGTATAACACATTTTCAGAACAGGCCCCAAGTTTTCAACTCATACCAACTTATAATTAATAGAGTTATAATTAGAACAATAGATACATTAGTTCGATTTACAGCTGTCACTAACAGTGCCTATTTATGGCATTAATGGATGATAAAGGGTTTAATATTATAAGGGGTATGTTGCCTGGATATAATATTTAACTGTACTGTACTAAGAATGTAATTTGCAAATCCACACTGGAAAACAAAGGAAGGAAATAAAGTGATTTGTATAAAGTAAGGTGCGTGCCTCAGGCCTGTGCTTTGCTCAGTAGGAAACCCAAGCACAGTAAACACACACCTGCTCACACACCACTGTTTCTTTCAGGCTCAGTGTGACTGCTGTACTGCAGTTGGAAGCTGATCCAACTCAGATGGCCTGTCTTGAGGACAGATTGCTTCGTGAAAACAAAACAGAATAAAGCAGAATAAATATTCAGTCAACCAATGACACATTGCAAGGTGTCATTCGTGTACAGTATATGTCTTGATCATATATTAGAGACAGAAAGAAAATACTCTTTACATTGTAATCATTCCGTGAACTATGATTATTAGCCTTATTATCAACTTCGCAAGCACTGGTGTTTGACTAATAGTAGAGAACAGATGTAGGAAATCACATTTTGACAACTAGCAGCCGAAACCAAATGCTTGTGCCAAAAAGTTATAAATTGAAAGAGACATGCCTTGTGCGTGATGATAATTATGGCTACCACATTCAGTGAAGCAGGAGCTGTGAACGCATGCTCTGTGTTATCTTTCAAATCATAGCCGAACAGAGCTTCTAAGAGCGAGAGGAGGTAGGATCAATGTGGAGCATGCTAGATTTACTAAATGCATACGCCAGGGCTCAGCCCAGATTCTTAATCAGCCCATGACCTGCTCGTTCAGATAATAATGGAAGCCTAAAGCAAGGGGAAGTCATGCTTTAAAAATGTTTTAGCAAATGGAACTGGCAAGAGGCATAATGAAACCCCAGCTTCATGTTTTGTGCAATAACAGGCATTACAGCGCCTCAGCAGAAATAAAGAAGTTTCACATCGGATGGGGGGATATGTATTGAACCCCTTTTTAAAAATAAATTATTTTCCAAGTGATTTAGTTTTTTTTTTTGGTATTTTCTAGGTATGAGTTTTCATTATTTTTATTATGTCTTGGAATATAAATATATAAAGTCTCTGGCCTTTCTCAAATTGTTGCATGTCAGTTGCCAAAGAATGTTCATATTATGTGAATGTAAATGCTGCAGTTTAAACTATGAAATGAACTGAGGATTGAGGTCACGTTTTTTACATCTGGTAAGGATCCTGGCAGCGGCATTCTGAACTAGACGCAGTCAGTTTATGGTGTGTGCCAAGAGACCGCCATATAGAGAGTTGCAGTAGTTGAGTCGAGAGGAGACAAATGCATGATAAAGTATCTCCGCATCCGGGAGAGAAAGGTAGGGACAGGCTTTGGAGTTGTTTCGAAGACGGTAGAAGGAAGATTTGACCACGGAGAAGATGTGGGTATCAAAGGAGAGGTTGCTGTCAAGAAGTACACCAAAGCTTCATACTGTGGTAGAAGGCAGCAGGAGACAGCTTCTGAGGTTCAGGGCAGCTTTATGGAGATTCTTAAGCTGGGTTTTAGATCCTACTAAGAGGAGCACAGGAGGTCTTATCAGTAATTTTAATTATGAGGAGTCTAAACCGAATGCATACTGTCAGTTTTTATTTAAGTTACAGTAACACTAAAATCAATTTTCAATTACAGTACAATGAAAAGTATTATACATTTAAAAGTACTCTGCATTTTATTGATAATACGGTTGTAAATGAACGTTTGTAATCTGCATGTCTGTTGCGGGGTGCCCTGCAGCTGTGTGTATTTTGTGTTTCGTGTTTTATGTGGTGTGTTATTGTTGGTGTGTATGTGTTGGTGCAATGTGGGCTATGTGTCACAAGTGATTTAAAATATATATTTGTATTTAGGCACAGGGATTGCACAATCACTTCACAACCACTTAAAGTGGGTATTTGTATGGGGGCACGAGGAGTGCACAATTAGTTCACATGCAGACTGTGCCGAGATTCAATTGAATGATTAGTAATCGAGTCTCGGCGAGTGTTTCACGCACACAGGGTTGGTGTGGTCGCAGTGGAGAATTGGAGAGAGGACAAAGAATGAAAGAAATAAATAATTAAAATAACAATTGCTACTCGTGCTGGAAGGACCAGCACGGTACTTGTAGAGGTTTCGTCCACTGTCTGTTTTGTCTCTCTGTTTATTTTGGCCAATATGTCGTTTGTTTTGTTCAGTGTTTTGTGTTTAAACCTTTTATTTTTCAATAAATCCGCGCATCAGTGCTTCATTTACTTCAGTCTTGTCTGTGTCCATTATCCTTCCTGGTCTTTGTTCACAATGTCCCATTCTGATCCTAGGCATTTTTTAACCATAGCAGCAAGGTGTCCTCAACATCAGGGTATTGGTATTGGTATTGAACAAATCAGAAACACTGACAACTTGCATCCACAATTTGCTGTTGATAGGCCTGTATTATTGTACACTGGTTATTCAGAATGGTTGACTGAAGTGTTTGCAGGAAGAAATCTGTAGCAACATCTTTCTTTTTTGTCTGCAAGGATAATGCATGTTTTTGGTCGGGACCATGTAGAATGTGTTTAATCCGAGTTCATTTTAGCAAGAAATGACTGTATAAACAACATTGACCTATATATACCTAACAAACCACTCCTCTCAAATCTAGCTGTGCACACAGTATGACCACTACGTTGACTTCTATCTAGTTTCATGTTGCACTGAAAGGCACTTGAGAAAGAAAAAAAAAATGTTTTAGCAAAATATCAGCCCATAGGAGAAATTGTGGCACAGAAGAATGTATTGCTTAGGGTAAATCATCTGAGGAACCCATAACCACCTTTCTTCCCGACCCCCTTCTCTTACCAGAATTGAGATCACTGGCAAAGTTTACAAGCCCATGTTAAATCAGTTCTAGGCACATTCTATTTTTTATTATGATATGCAAATATGGGATGGGTAAGTCAGGAAAATGCAGTTAAATCGATTGTTTTATCCCCATGTATCAAGTTTTTTGGCTGGTTTATCTGATGGGAAACATAATGTTTATTTTGTGGTAAAATTGTTTATCAATGGCTTTATCCTTTCAAAGTAGGTTTATTAAAAACCCAGGGCATGTGGTGCTGAAAAAAACAGTTCTGGGAACAGAAGTATCCTATATAAAAAATCAACACAAAACAGCTGCAGTTGAACCTCAAAGTAATGAGCACATTGGAAATGGGGGGTGTTTATATATGTAATCTTTTAAGCATTCCCAAGAGTGGATCTCACATTTTTTTGCTAGTTTAGTACAGTTAAAAATCTCAGAAAAGAGATCATGAGGTGGTAAAAAATATATATTACAGTAAGTTTCTCACTGATAGTAAAGGGGTTTAGTATTGTTCTAGTATTACAGAAGCATTTTTTTTTTTTTTTTTTTTGCAGCAATTATCTATGGTTCTAACATTGAAGTACTTTGCTGAGAAGTTAACCTGCAACAACAAGAAGCTGTTCAGTTGGATGTTTTGATCAACAGAGAACAGACACCAAATAAAACACATTGTTTCTGTAGCTGCTGTCTGGACTCTCCAGGGTGGCTGTTGATTCATTGGTGGCTGTGTTTCTCATGGAGACAGCTGCTTTCTGAGGCTGTAGTCTGTGGTACTGTGAAAGGATAGTACTATGGCCCAAGATATTAGCGATGTTAGCGCAGGAATTAGAGACTCAGACAGGAGCTGCGGTCAAAAAACAAACAAAACACAGGAACAAATAAACATGACACACGGGCCAAAACAAATGTTCAAACAAAACAAACAAATAGAGGCTGGGCATTCGCCTTCACTATAAAGTTATCAAAAGTACAACAATCACAGCACAAGTGGGGAATGGCCACACCTGTGGTTGCTGGCAGGAAGAGATTTACCCCCATGCTTGCTAACCTTTGCCACACACACACTTTACACTAGCAGGGCTCAGGGCTGGATTAACCTATTGTAATAGGGGGTTTGGGGAAGTGCTGTAAAAGACTGGAGATCGAGACAGACATTGTCTTTGACACATAGGCTTTTATTTACAATATGTACAAGTTTGAGTTGCAGATGCAGGTGGCTGCCACTAGGGTACCAGCAATGGCAGTCCTAGTACAGAAGGACATAAAGGAAAGTAATAAATGCTTTGAACGTAATCTACTGTGGAGTGTTTTGAGCGTGAGAGTGTTTTGAAAGTACGTAGTGTGTAGTTTTGAACATAGAAGTAGTAGAGAATTATGAAAGTGTCCTGAGTGTTTTGAAAGTCTGGAGTGTTTTGAACGTACTGTACTTTGTGTGTGTGTGTGTGTGTGTGTGTGTGTGTGTGTGTGTGTGTGTGTGTGTGTGTGTGTGTTTGTGTGTGTGTGTGAGTGTGTGTATGAATGTGTGTCTGTGTGTCTGTGTGTGTGTCTGTGTGTGTCTGTGTGTGTGTGTCTGTGTGTGTGTGTGTGTGTGTGTGTGTGTGTGTGTGTGTGTGTGTGTGTGTGTGTGTGTGTTTTGAGCGTACTACACCAAGAGGGATTTCCCCCCTATACTGCAGCAAATGGAGTGGATTTCAAAACGCTGGGGGGAATGGCAAAAAAGGCACTTTTGCTTATATAAAAAAATTAAAATATGTTTTCTACTATTCTATTTACCTTTTTTAAACAGTTCGTGTTCGTGTGGCATTCAGGAAGTTGCCCTGACAAAACTTGAAAAACATTATACATTCTAAAATATACACAAATGCTCAGCTTTCCTAAAAACTATTTCTAATTCATTCAGATATCAGTTTTCATTTCTGAGAAAATGCGTAAAAAGAGTTAGAATTGATTATTTTTGGATGCCAGCATCAGCAGTCCGCAACAGGCAGCAATGCAGGAAGGTATATTAATATTAATGGGCAGGTTGCTGTTTTGTGGCTGGGGTAAGGATTTTTTTGTTTTTATGTTGGTTTTTTTTTTATTTATTTTTTTTTTTTAATACAGGATATGAACCCATTTAGACACAGTCATACATAAAACATCACAATTCATATTTGTATGGTCTAACCTTCGTCAGTAACAACAAATAAACATAGCAGCACTTACAGCAGGGTTTTTCTTTTTCAGTGTGGACTAAAGAAAAGCAATGACAAGGAGTTTCCGGCAAATCCCTAATACACTCTTTATAACCAAAAAATAAGAGGTTATCAAATTCCATTCTTAAACCATGTGAAAAAGTGTTCCAGGTTTTTGGGAGTCAATAAGAAAAAGCCAGTTCTCCTAATCGTGCCCGTATCCTTGGGACTATCAAACTAGCAGAATCATGAGATCGCAAACTACAGCCATTATTGACCTTTCTAATCGGGAACCATACCTTTAATAATTTTAAAAACAAAGCAATACCAGTGATTTGTCAATGAGAACCATCCTATTTTTTTATACATTAATGTGTCAAAAAAGGACACTAAAACAAAACGGCAGCATGAATCATATATTGCACCCAATTTTTGCAAAGACTGCTTGGAAGCAAACTGATAGATAAAACAACTATAGTCCAAAACAGGTAGAATAGTAACAGTCACTAACTTTAATATGCCAGCCTGAGAAAAACAAAAAATACATTTCTTATTCCTAAAAAGGAAACCTAGTTTAGGTCCTAATTTTGAAAGCAGTTTATCAATGTGATAATTGAATGTAAGATGCTCAGCGATCCATATACCTAAATATTGATAGGAGGAAATTTTCTTAAGTGATTCACCATACAAAGTATTAATAGCCCAGGTCTGGTTACTAATTTTCTTCCTGTTAGAATAAAATAACATGATTTGAGTCTTAGTCGCATTTAGCAGTAATCTATCTCAGGGTAGTTTTTGCACAATATCAAATGCAATCTGCAGATCTCTCTGAATAGCCTGTATGGAATATCCAGTTGTATATAGAATAATGTCATCCGCATATAGATGCATGCTTGAATTTGTAGTACCCAAGTTACTTCCCTAATCATTTATATAGAAAGTAAATAGTATTGGTCCAAGTACTGAACCCTGAGGAACCCCTGTGCACAGAGATAAAGGTTGAAGTGTTTCCATCAGCTCTTAATGCTTGTGTTCGATTTGTTAAGTAGTCCTTGAACCAAATGTTTCTGTGACACTTAAAAAAAGTATAAACCTTTAAAATAATACATATTTAAAAAAAATGTATCATCACACTCTTTAAATATACATATTCTCTATGGAATTGTATCGCAATGTGTACATTTAAAATATATATGTGTGTGTGTGTGTGTGTGTGTGTGTGTGTGTGTGTATATATATATATATATATATATATATATATATATATATATATATATATATATATATATACACATATACACATGATTTGAGTCACAGGTACACAGGGAATAGAATTATTGCAAAGCTTTCTGACAGCATGTGGAGTAGGTGGAAAATTGAATCCACAAAGTGTGTACCTAAGAACATAAGAAGAACATAAGAAAGTTTACAAACGAGAGGAGGCCATTCGGCCCATCTTGCTCGTTTGGTTGTTAGTAGCTTATTGATCCCAAAATCTCATCAAGCAGCTTCTTGAAGGATCCCAGGGTGTCAGCTTCAACAACATTACTGGGGAGTTGATTCCAGACCCTCACAATTCTCTGTGTAAAAAAGTGTCTCCTATTTTCTGTTCTGAATGCCCCTTTGTCTAAACTCCATTTGTGACCCCTGGTCCTTGTTTCTTTTTTCAGGCTGAAAAAGTCCCTTGGGTCGACACTGTCAATACCTTTTAGAATTTTGAATGCTTGAATTAGGTCGCCACGTAGTCTTCTTTGTTCAAGACTGAACAGATTCAATTCTTTTAGCCTGTCTGCATATGACATGCCTTTTAAACCCGGAATAATTCTGGTCGCTCTTCTTTGCACTCTTTCTAGAGCAGCAATATCTTTTTTATAGCGAGGTGACCAGAACTGAACACAATATTCAAGATGAGGTCTTACAAGTGCATTGTACAGTTTTAACATTACTTCCCTTGATTTAAATTCAACACTTTTCACAATGTATCCGAGCATCTTGTTAGCCTTTTTTATAGCTTCCCCACATTGTCTAGATGAAGACATTTCTGAGTCAACAAAAACTCCTAGGTCTTTTTCATAGAAATGTGAACTATAATCATAATTTATTGCCCCAAGCCTACAGATTTCCAAAACTAATAAGATTTGAGAAAGGCCAGTACTTTAGACCAGCTGGTGTCAATGAAAAAAATACTTTATGATATTGTAGCGAACTGGGGACTGTAGAGGGCGCTGAGCCTTGAAAAGACTTATATTTGTTTGTTTGTTTATTTACAGAACAGGTGCATGTATTGTTTGGGATGGGTCCAGTCGGGATTTAGAATAGGGGGAGTGGAATTAGTTAGGTGAGGGTTAGTGAAGGGGTGGGGTGGGGGAGTAGGAGTGTGTGGGGGGTGTGCGTGTGTGTGTGTGTGTGTGTGTGTGTGTGTGTGTGTGGGAGGGGGGGGGGGGTAACGGGAGTTAATGGCAGCTTAGTTGGATCACCCCCTGGCAAGGAGTGGTGTAGCTCCTGCTGTTGCCAGGAAATTAATACCATCGTTTAGCTTGTAAGTCAACTTAAAGCTGTCATATTTGAAAATATGTCTCCAACCTTAACAAACGAAGAAAATTTAAAATAAAGGTGGGATATTATCATGGACACAGTGAGTGGTATTGGAGTGAACAGCCACATAAGTTAAAAAGAAATGGGTTTAGCCAGCAGAACAAAATTTAAAGAAGCAAAACAAAGAAGAGAGATTAAAAAAAAAACAGGTGTGGGAGGATTTGATTTCTATTACATAGGAGTAGATGTTGAACTTCATGTTGATTTAAACGGCTCTCGCCAAGATAAGCACCAACTAGCTTTGCAGTAAACTAATGTGATCCATCTGCATCTCCATCCATTTGCGTTGTTTTCCATCTGATGATGCAGATATCCTTCTGACTGGTGCTGATTGCTGAAGTATAATGCTGGCTCCAGGGATCAGCTCATTTTGCCTCCCCAGCACGTCAGCATACACAATGGCTGCAATGACTCTCCATCCTCGCTGTTCAGCTTCAGCAGCTAGTTGAGCATACTGAAGTTTCTTCCTTTCATAAGCCTGCTCCACAGCATCCTCCCATGGCACTGTTAACTCCACCAGATGAACAAGGCGCGCTGATCCAGACCACAAGACAATGTCTGGGTGAAGGTTAGTGATGGCAATCTCAGGTGGAAAAATAAGCCGTTGACCAACATCTGCCAGCGTCTTCCAGTCTCTAGCAGCTTCCAGTTGTCCTGGGCGAGGCTTGGTTTTAACACCTTTTCTTGGTGGTTGCTCTCCTGGACGGAGGAATATTGTCTTTTGTGTGTAATGCTTTGATGGAACTGGTGGCAACTTATTGGTCAGGTTACGCTTGTTATCCAGTGCTAGGGCCAAACATCGCAGCACCTGGTCATGGAGCCAAGTAAACCGTCCTTGGCTAAGACTCACCTTACATCCTGTCAAAATGTGCCTTAATGTTGCAGGTGATGAATACAAAGGACATGAAGGATCCTCACCCACCCAGAGGTTTAGGTTCTGTGGTGGGAGAACATCATATGCTGATCTGATGAGGAAACTGATCCTGCTCTGTTCCATTGTTCACAGGTCTTGCCAGCCGATCTTGCGTTGTTCCACACTTTCCCATCTCATCCATTCTCCCTGCTTGGCCTGGGAAATGGCCTTTACACACCTGATCCTTTCCTCCTGCTTTTGCACCTCATTGACTACCAGCTTCCTCCGTTGAGCTGGGGTTGCCATTAATGTAGAACCTTTTATCTACTACTTTACCTTTAATTATAGAGATGTTCCTTGATTTAGTGGGCTTGAATTGCATTCATGCCCATTCAATGTTATTGGTTAATTTGCCCAATAACCGATTAGTGCAGGCTACGGTTGTAGTCATTGTTGTCATTTCATCATCGAATTGGTGGTAGTCGCATTCCAGAAGCCAAGCGCTCTCCTCCCACTACCCATTTTGATACCCTAATAATTACTTCCATTGCCATGGTAAAAGCCAGTGGAGAAATGGTACATCCTGCCATTATTCCAACTTCTAGGCATTGCCATGTAGTGCTGAATTCTGAAATTGAAAAACTAAATTGCAAATCTCCAAAGTAGGCATTCACTAAATTAGATAATTATTAAAAAAAAATACAGTGGTAAGAAAGACTAGTGTAAATCACTTAAATTAAAACAAATCACATTTCCTTTTATGGAATGATTTAAACATTTGGTATTTAGTGTTTTAGTATGCCAGGCAAGTTAATACTTTTCTTTTTTATAAAGACAATCATAATAATAATCATAATAAAAAAAGTTATACACCTTTAATGTTATACGACAACAGTTTTAAAATCTATTATTTGCTCCAAATGACATGGTACTGCAGTTTGTTAAAACATTTTAACATATAAAATTAAATAATTAAATAAATACTTTGTTTAGCTGATGGTAAATAGAATTGGGAAATGATCGGTCTTATTGTTTAAAACACAGTGTACCATAGCTTATCATTTAAGAGCAGCGATTAGTTTAGATTTTTCAACCGGATAAATAAAATATGTATAGCAATAAAAAAAAAAAAGTATTTTAATACTAAAACGCTGTATTTGTTTTAGCCTTAATAATCGCTTTTACAAAGCTGCTGTCAGCCACAGCAGTTTCTACAAGTCGGCTTTCTCTTCTCTCTAGCTCTTTCTCTCTTCAGCTCTTTCTCTCTTTGCTCTATTCTCCTTTTCTCAGTCCAACCCCGGGATCTAGCTCTCAGCTTCTTTTATAGGATAGATGGATGGAAGCAGTGCCTCCAGCACGCTGGCCCCGCCCATCTCACCAGCCCACCTCGGGACCTCGGGATCTGCTCTCTCTCTCTCTCTCTCTCTCTCTCTCTCTCTCTCTCTCTCTCTCTCTCTCTCTCTCTATATATATATATATATATATATATATATATATATATATATATATATATATATATATATATAATATAATTTAAACATACATACATTTCTTTCTACACAGCTGAAGGGCTTTTATTTAAAACTATACAGATTAAACAAATTATTATTTAACTATGTTTATTGCTAACATATTCCTATTACACAGTGTAGTGTAAAATATTAAAATAACAATTTTATATGGTCTGTTTCAAAGAAACGTAATGTGAGGAAATGGCCATTCACAAGATATTTTCTGTTTTGATGTTTTTGTACTGTTTTGATGTCTAAAATGTACATTGCATTTGTAATAATGTGTAATGCAAAATTCAG
Source organism: Polyodon spathula (assembly GCF_017654505.1). Lineage (NCBI taxonomy): Eukaryota > Metazoa > Chordata > Actinopteri > Acipenseriformes > Polyodontidae > Polyodon > Polyodon spathula. Next base: position 51,400,836 of record NC_054539.1, read on the forward strand.
CAGGGTGTAAAATTCAACACGACAATGGGAATGGCGTCATTTTGAAGCCCACTTTAGCTGTGGCTGTTGAAGAGGTGAAATGTCCTGTACAAAGGGTTAGATTTACGCACCGTGTCCCCAAATTATGTATGAAGATATTTATTTCCAGTTGCTCTGCCTCACTGTGATTTTTTTTTGTTTTTGTGTGTGCTGTCTGGTTTCTGTTCCTGTTCCTTGTTCATTGGTTTGGTGTCAATTGACTCAGTTACTCCCCTATTTTAGCTTTTATTGTTTCTGTTTGTATTGTAAGGATATTGATTGGGCCTATAATGTTTGAGTGAATGATACATTTCTAAACTTATCACTAGTTGCGCAGTACAATACTTAAACTAAAATTAGATACAGATAAGGAGCAAAACATTCCACGACAGGCCCAGTTTTGTCCCAGTAAATCATATTTTCTGTATTAAATCAGTTAATTCAGGGGTCTTAACTTTAATTTTTACATGGATTCATTTCGAACCCTGTTTATGGCCTCATTGCAACTGTCTTTTTAGATAGATTGGAGTCCAAATCAAAACAACTGAGATTTGAAACTGAAATTATTTAAGCTAGCCTTTAACTATAGTATTTTATTTTTTTGTCTGCTTAAAAATTATTGAACCTTTTTTATAAGAATATAGTACAATGCGACAAATTTAAATTATCAAGTTATCAGGGAATAATAATTAGGAAATGCATAAGAACCAAAAAAGCTATTAATCCTACATTTATATTATATAAAGTATCCGATTATCAGTAATCATGCAGTTACACTCTACCCAGCACACCCATTGTATATAATTCTGTATACTGTATTGAATAGCCTTAATATTAAATGCATCACTTGTAATAATTAATTTGTAGTCAAAATTTAGATAATCCTTGTTCTTATTAGGCATCAATCATTTCAATCATGACAACACAACTGTCCCTCTACATCACACTGTTTGTGAAATAATTGTGATTTACAGAGAGTGGATGCTGTAAATTCCTTTGTCAAACAAAATACACAAATCTTAGAAAACAGTGTAACACAAAATACATTCAAATTCTAATTAAATAATGATTGGAAAAGTGCTGGTCCATTGATGAGGGGAAAGAAAACGGTTTCTGCTGAACAATATATACACCACATATAAAAAAAGACTGTTTATACTGCCTTCAAACACTGTTTATCGCCAAGATTTCAATGTGGCAACCATTGTTGACAATCTTTCAGTTGGAGGAAAGCAGCCAATCAGAAATCTGCAAAAATTGATATACTGTTGAAAGAATGTTTTTTCACTGTTAAACCCAAATGGAAAGCAATGGAATAAAGGCTATGTTTGTCGTGGTCCTGTTCCTTCCATTCTGATAGCGTAATTAAACAGATGCTTAGCTGTACATTAATAAGTGATTGAAGGATAGTGATAAGTAGCTGACTTGAGTTGAGTGTGCTCTGTAAAAAGTGTCCAGCTCTTTTGGCTTGGTCCTGTTCACATCGGACACATGGAACGTGTCTAAGTCAACATTCCACCTTTAGTTAATCTATCGCATGATACAGTATGTAACCTGTAAGCTTCCAAGTTTAAATGTGGGAGATGTTTTCATAAGTACAGCGTGTATGACTGAAGTGTTTTTGTGGAAAAAAAAAGTTACATTTTAAGTGATTATTTTTGTCTCGCCCTTTGAAGTGCACTCTCTGTGAGTGGATGCTCATTATAGAAATCATAATTATAATAACAATTACAATGAGCTGTTTTGTCCATGTGTGAATGGGAGACAATGAGTCTAAACTGTAAATCTACCTCCCGACCAGGAAGGGCGCGAAGTAAGATTGGTGGTACACTTTCACAGGAATGGACCGACTCAGTGGTAAGACAGAACCAGAAGTCGGCCGTCTTGGTGAGAGGGCATAACTGTAAGAATGCTGAACAGCTCTACTGTGATCAGCTGTGTTGCGCACGTTTTTTTGATTGAGCGTGAGCCTGTATTGATCACAGGGAGGCATTTAGCAGTACAAAACAGCTACATGACTACGGCGCCTTACACTGAGACAGTAAAGAGGCCAGAGCATTGTAGTTGTTTTTGTATTTTGTGTTAGCAGACACCTGGAGTACCTGCACTGCCACATCACCACAACCATGGGACTGAACTGTATTTATTATGGATTGTTTATTTTGGGAACCTTTTGTTTGGGACTGCAAGCACACCGTTGATCCCTAATACCATTGCTGATAGAGGGGATTGTTTTGTTTAAAATAAACAGAGTGATTGTGCGTATACCTGTTATGGACAGTGTATCCTAACCCGCAACACTCACATCCTGACACCATGGGTTTTTTAATACTTTTTTTTTACTTAATACACTGAAACTAGAACACCCCAGGGCACTTTTTTCTGTGGAGCTCTTTAGCTATAAAGCTGATTATACCACTTAATTTCTGTTTCATTCTACTATGATTGTTAGAATCCAAGTCATTAGCAAAATACTTTTCATTTAAACATGCGGGAAGGCTATACAAAAGCTTACTAAATAAATAAACCTTGTTTCTCCCAGCATTAAATGTTATGTGATGCAATGGAGGATGTACTTTGGAGTTTGGTGCATTTTTTATGCTGTTGCACGGTAGCATCACAGCCCAGATGATATTTTTTAGGGAGAGAGACTCAGACACAGAAAGCTGCAAGTTAAATATGCTAATGAGCTCTTTATTTACAGAAATAACACAGACAAAACACAGTTCACAAAACAAATGGCACAAGGGCCAAAACAAAAGGTTTTACAAAAGCTCACCAATGTAAACAATTGACGGGACAGCACAGCACAGAACATGCAACACAGACCTTTACCTCTATCACCAACATCAATTCTCTACTTCTCACTAATACCCGTGAACACCTATTTTATACAACTGTGGCTCCAGCCACATTCCCAAGTGTTTTAATAGAAAAATTTAACCCCCTGCCTAAAAACCCAATATTCTCCACACAATTGACTAGGCTTCCACACTGTCACATACCTCTCTCGTTGTGCACAAAACACATGGCTGCTGTCAGCCACCTCCCCCCCAAAAACATAAATCCCTTCCCCTCCTGTCCATTTCCCCCTTATGGATTCTTGTGGACGGGTTGGTGATCGTGGCTGTGGTGGAGGTGGTCTCTTCACCTCTTCTCCCCTCTCTATAGCAGCAGCTCTCTTCCTCCTGGTTCTGGTCACAGCATCCCTTGCTCTGGCTGTGGCGACGATGGGCACCCTGGTAGAGGCAATGCACGCAGAAGCAATGCTGGCAGCAGTGGCGAACACTCTGGTAGCAGAAATCCTGCTAGTGGCAATGCTGCCAGAGGTGCGGGCCCTCAAGCAATGGCAACGCTGGCAGTGTTGGTGGTGCTGGGCCTTCCTGCAGTGGTGGCGCTGGTAGCAGCAATGCTGATCTCAGCACGGGGCTCTCTAGCAGTGATGATGGTGCTGGGTACTCTGGCATTGGTGGAGCTGGCAGCAGCATTGCTGATAGCAGCGCTGTCCACTCTGGCAGTGGTCCCTCTGGCAGCGGTGGCTCTGGCAGTGGCAATGCTCATGGCAGAGCGGGGCACTTCGGAAGTGGTGACTGCCTCAAGGCTCTCCAGCACTTGGCATAGTGCCCAGGCTCTGCACAGTCGAGGCACCGTGGAAGTCTGTCCCTCTTACGGCTCTTTTGGGCAGGTGGCTGCGGTTGGATTTCCCAAAGGAGCCATTCCTCTGCCGTGCTCACACCGAGTAGACTTCATGCCAGAGGGGGTCTTCATATGGGCCCATGTCCTGCCAGTGCCGAAAACTCCTCACAAGCTCCACACCACGGAGCTCCTTCCTTCAGCTGCAACTGCTGCTCTTTTACGCTTTTGCTCATCCCATCTTTTTTTCCATTTAACCTGCAGTTCCTTGTCTGAGTCTCTAGGGGCACTATCCCACTCTCACACCATGTGTGGCACCATATTGTCAAAGCCCAGATGATATTTGCAGGGAGAGAGATTCAGACACAGAAAACAGCAAGTTAAATGGACTGTAGCAGGGCGGTAGGAAAGCCCTGCTAATTAAAGGTATTTGTTTATTTAAGAATGGGGTTTCCCCCTCCACCCCAGTGTTATTTTGAAATGTGTTTGTTTTATGATTTATTGTATTGTATTTATATATTTAAATGATGGCGAAAGTTTTTGTTATTGTTTTGATGCGTAGCCAAATGTTTGTTTTTGTTTTTGTAGTGGGTTGCAGCATGGATGGGAAGCCCCATCCACTTCTAAAACCTTGTGGAGAAGGTGGCCATCTCCCGAATTAATTAAGTGATTAATTTGTTACTAACGGGGAGATGGTCACCTGCATAAATACCTGCAGCTCTCTCCCCTCAAGGTGGATGTTCAGAGGAGGAACGGGAGAGTGAGAGGAGAAAAACAAAAACAAACATTTGGCTACACCATCAACAAAATAACAAAAACACGGCTACGCCAACAATACACTTTTAAATGCACAATAAAAGCATGGCTTTCGCCATCATTTAAATATATAAATACAATAAAATAAATCATAAAACAGACAAATGCAAAATAACACAAGGGCTGAGGGGGAAACCCTGTTATCAAATAAATAAATTCCTTTAAATAGCATGGCTTTCCTACCACCCTACTACATGCACTAATGAGCTTTTTATTTACAAAAATAATATTGACAAAACACACTTCACAAAACAAATGGCACAATGGCCAAATCAAAAGGTTCTACAAAAACACACACACGTAAACAAAGACAGCACAGCAAAGAACACGCAACACGGACTGCCACCTCTATCACAGCATTAATTCTCTAATTCTCACTAACACCTGTGAACACCTATTTTATACACCTATGGTGCCTAATTAATCATTTAATCATTTATTCAATTGTCGGCTCCAGCCACACTCCTATGTATTTTGACAGGAAGAAACTGAACCCTCTCCTTGCCAATCCAACATTCCCCACACAGACACACACTGGCAGGGCTTCCATCTTGCCACACTGCCTCAGATGCCCACACTAAAGATGAACTCAAGAGTGCTTAGTTATCATTTGTTGCAAATATGAATTCAATTATTGCATTAATAAGGTATTAAGTTTTACACATTGTTTCATTCAATGCTTGCCTGTGAAACATTTGTGCAATACTGTATATATATTCTGTACACATTTCTGTTTGTTGTTGAAACATGTTTTACGAAGCCCTCTTTAGTACAGTAATGGCTCAGAGCAGTGAGCAGCATATAACAAGGGTGTTGAATACTTATATATAAAATATTGCACCCATCTGAAAACCAGTAATGCTTTGAGTAACTGAAGTCAGGAAAAACAACGTCTTCAGGTCACTAACACTGTTGAAAACAAATAGTTTACATTCTACAGTGGATGCATTTTTATTGAAGGGAACTGGAATTAAAACTGGCAATATCCTGACATGAGCGATAATTAGAAAACAAAATGTCCTGTTGGTGTCTACTCCTGGATTGCCTCTGGAACAACTCTGTCCCATTATTTCCAATGAAGTGTGACAGTGTTGGGGTTAAATAGGTTCTAGCCAAAGTGGCAAGAAAGAGATAATCGATTTTCGAGCTGTATTAAACATTAATAGCCTGATAATATTACATTATAATGCAGATGTTTCCATTTATAGCTTATAATTACAAACAGATAATTGTATTCAGTAAATAGAATGAATATTTGTGTTTTCATTTTAAACCATTACTTTGCATACAGCATGTACATAATTTATCCCTAATTTAACCATAACTAATTGTTAAAGGATGCAGTAAAGTATTAAATACCTTGATGAAAGTTAAGACAATCAAAACTTACTAAGAAATGTTGATTACTTGTCTATTACAGAAGGCAAGTTTTCTTAATATGCTAAATAAATACACTATATATTAATAGTATTTAAATGCGAGGATGGGCAACCTTGGCATTTTCAATCTAGCTCTTTATAACTCTAACCACCTAAAAAATCACACTCATGTAAAGAACTAGGGAAAAAACTTAAATACCTTGAAAACTAATTTCTATGACATTTCTGGTTTCCCCAACATGTTGGGAGCAATAGACTGCACACATGTGCCGCTAACCCCTTCAGTTCATTCTGAGCATCTGTGTAGGAATAGGAAACACACCCATTCGATTAATGTGCAAGTGGTTTGTAATAGTGTATAATTTAACACTGCACCTGTGACGAACTTAAATGAAAACTGACAGTATACATTTGGCTTATAGGCTAAAAATACAAATTAGTGATATAATGCAAAATGTATTGCTGGTCACTTGAAATTCGTATTAATGAGAATTGACTGTCCTCCTGTAATATCATAACTTGATCTATTTTGTGTTAATTGTCAAGGCTACTAAGTAGGCCCGGTTTAATAATAATAATAATAATAATAATAATAATAATAATAATAATAATAATAATAATAATGCTAAAATCATTTAGTTAAAGTTTTAAATAATATTTTATTCACATTGTACACAAGCTAAAGTAAAAAGAAGGTGTGCTAGGTATTTATTTGATTTTACTACTGTACTGTATAGTGTATAGGCATACTGTTCAGATTTATATTTTGTTCATAATGTAATGTGTAGCCTATCAAAACACATTAGTGTTATTTCAGCGGAATGATTTGTACATTTAAAATATATTGAGCACTACAAATGTATGTGTGTGATTTTATTGTATTTTTTTAAAACCTGATGCCTCCTTATGTTGGACAAACATATCCAGTTTAGCGAGGGGCTACTGTATGATTCTAAAAAGCTTTTTGATAGAAACACATGTTTTATTTGGGGGTGGAGGTGGGGGCCCCCACTACAGAGTCCGATGGGATTGAACAGCCTTTCATTATTTATTCGAAAAAATGTTGCAGGACTCCGCAATGCTAGAGATCTCGTTAAGATGATGCAACAGATATCTAAATTAGTATATTGTGTCTCTCTTTATAAACATATTTTCTCTAAGAACATACGACTAAATGTGTACCTTACGAATTGTTGCAACAGAAATAAAAATTGTGGTATGTTTGTGCTGCGACTGGCTCATCTTAGTACATCTACTCCTCACTGTTTTTGTAGGACAATTAGTTCCTTCTGTCAGTATATAGAGAACATAACATTTAGAATACATCAGTCATATCATTGTTGTACCTGAGCCAATGAATAAAGACCTACCCTTATATACTGTGGTGAGACCAATTGGTGATGGCCAGAGAACAGCTTGTGGTAGATAACAAGTCTGCTTTTGTGCAAGTGCATGAGACAAAGAGAAAGCACTTGCATGGTAAGAACAATCAGAGTCATGGGAAAGCACAGTACATACTTAAAAGTATATGATATATATGATAAATATGATACAGTTCCACATTAAATGCAAACTTAAAAACAGGATCAGTAAGAAATATAGAGATGTATGTGTTTACAATTTTTGGCTGATTTGGAGGCATGTTGTTTTGGTGATTTTAAGTCCTATCAAAAACAATGTCATTACCTAGTAACTATTAATTAATTACAGTTTAAATTTGTATGAAGTAAAAATGAATTAATGGTACAGCAATTCATATTAAACACACCATGAGCTCATCACAAATAGAATTCAGGAGAATAATGTACAATGTTTTTTAAACTGAAAAGAGGCTTCATTGTTGTATTCCCTGGATAAATAAAATATGAAATGTATTTTCTAAAAAAAGTATACATCTCCTTTCAACAGCATTATTTATCCTTTGAGTTAAATTGTAATGCATCTATACAGTGCCCTTCATACAGTTCCTATTAATATCACATTTTTGTAATAGTACTGCCAACATACCTTCAAAACAGTTGCCCTCAGAATACTCACTTATTTTGCTTCCTGCTTCTGCAGTTAAAAAGCAGAGGCCCAGTTCTGCATATGATACAGTCACATATTTTTTAAAGTTCTGTTTGAAATGTTTTGCCATGAAACTCATTTGCTATAATAATAGCTTTACCTGTTCGCTGGTAAGCTCATTCTGATGGAGCCAGATCACTTGCATATGATTCAGAACTAATGTTCATGCCTGCTAATCTCCTGGGTGTTTCAACATTTTAAAGAACAGGACACACCTACGTCTCCTGTAAGAACATGTCCAAGAGCTCAAGTTCTCAGAACAGAGTGAAAACATGAAGTAATTAACTTCAAACTGCAGCATTGTAGATGAGATGAACATGTCTTACTTGTATAGATAATCTTCTTTTGCATGAAGTAAATAAACCCAAAAGCTTCACTGGGCCGTTCAATCAGCTTTTCTGCCCCATATGCATATAATAAATGATAAATGATGAGAACCACATCCATTTTATCATCACATTTTATCAACCTGTTTATCAGATTGTAATGCCCTTATTTTGTTTTTGCTAATTATACAAAGAAACATGCAATGTTGCTCTGAGAGAGAGATTCTCTGCAATTTAAACTGCTTCATGCATCAAGAAACAGGGCCATTGATTCATGTTCACAGTCTGGAAATAGTCTTGCGATTTCTGAGAAATGCTTCATTCAATCTGTCCAGTGCTTAGCGTGCAGACTTTCTCCTTTACCGGTTAGAGAGAGCTATTTATACCCATCTCCTTTATTATTGTAATTCAGGACAGAAATTGAAGTTGAATCTTCTGAAGTGGCTGTTTGTAGATTTAAATTGCAGCTGGATTTCAGAACTCTAACAGGAGTATTTAACCTGCAACGTTTTATTTTTAGACATTTAATTGGAAACAACTGACTATACTAGTAAAAAAAAAAAGTGACAAAACATATTGTTTCAAATAAAATCTGAGCAAGTTAATGCTGAGTTAACTGGAAAGCAAATCTGCATTGTGTCATAGCAGGACCGTAATCCAGTATTTACAAATATTCAGCCTTGAACAAGAAAAAAAATTAAGCCCTAAATTTAATTTCAAGGGGAGGCAACGTCACTGATGCAAAGAATGCATGTATATAATACAAAGAAATAGCCTGAAAAATAATGTATCATAAAACGTATTCTTGATGAAAAAAGCAATTACATTAGAATTGACAGACAAAAAACTCCGAAGTGCAAAAAGAGTGCATCCTGAATTCGAGAACAGCTTCTTCTAGTCATGACCAGGTGAAATGGAGAGGTCTTTTTTTGTTCCACAGAAAAAAACATGTAAAAGCAGAGCGTTCCCGCCTGGCCAGTACATCTACATGGACATATCATTTGATCAATCAAAGCACTTAGGCAGTTTTGGTCTAATTGTAATAGACAATATTCTCAACAAGTAATTGATGAGAAAGGCGGTTTTCATTTTGTTTTATACTAACTAGTCCAAGCACAGGCAGATTTCATATTAACAGATAATTAATAGATTATTGACTTGGTTTTTACCAGATGCTCATTTTGGAGAGGGAATATTAATTTTATATATATGAATATGAATGGCTTTTTATGTTTGGCCCTGTGGCACCTCAGTTCTAGTTTAAATAAAAAAAAAAGTGGCAGCAGAGCCTACGGAAGTACAATCTACAATGCCATTGCTGTGTATTCAGAATCAGGGAGGTCATATAATGTGTGCTGTGTTGGGTGCCATTGGGTGCATTACCACCTTGGAGCCCAATCCCATCAAATGTCTATGTTAATGGTGCACATTGTGTCTATAGACAGGGCTGGTGTTGTAATAATGTAGCACAAAAAGTACGATAGGTAACATGTCAACATGTAAACATTTCTTGTTTCAAAATCTGAGGAACAGTTTCCAATATATAGTCTTCAACCCGTCAGCCTTCACTAGTAAAAAAGGTTATAACCAAAACCATAGTATAGGTACAGTAATATGTTTTTTTTTTGTTTTGTTTTTAAATATAATCTTTAATTGGTTAACCAACTGGATGTTAGTATTATGGAAAGGTCACCATAGCCGAGATATACATACAATCAATGATTATTTCCAATCAAGGTTTTATGACTGTCGGATCCTGAGTAATCCAGATATTGGTAAAAGATGCACATACTCATCTCTGTCTGCTGTAATATACGTCTTGCAGGGAGATCAGACCAGGGACAAATGGAGTTGTATTTGATATTTTATTTGTAAACACCAACTATTTCAAATGGTTGAAATATTTAAATATATATGCTCGTATAAATCAATTTTGTTTTTAAATGTATAAATATTAATTGCACAAAGTCTTTTTTTTTTTGGAAGAAAACAAATACTATTTGAAAATATTTAAATATATGTAAGTTATTTGAAAAATATATATCTTCAACTATTCCCAAATAGTTAATAAATAATCAAAAACTAAAACCTAATTATTACCCTAAATGTATAATTATATGCCAAGTCTTGGTGGTTGAGGAGGATTTCTAACCAGGAAAATGATAAACATGTTCAATTTAAAAACTTCAAAACAGGCCATTAAACCAGTGGTTAAAGATAATTGTTTTCAGATATTTACCCACTGAAATAAAACATTCAAATATTTCAATTAATTGATCAAATTAAATCTAACTGAAATAGACCTGTTTCCAAAAGATAATTGAGTGGTTAACAAGGACAAGGCTTAACTTGCTTAGAATGCAGGATAGTAATTAGACTGCTGTATGTTACATTTACATATTTATGAAGTTTAAAGCATTTCAATGTATTTCACTCATATTTCAATATTTTCTAATAATAATTGCTTTCCTCAATCCTTGTTTAAATATTTTCAAATAATAGTTTCTGCAATCTGTATTTAATTATTTTAATTACTTACAATTTGTATTTAATTAGTTTCAAATAATAGTTACTTTTCACAAACCATATTTATAACTATATTTATCCCAGGTCTGAGGGAGATAATTATCAATATTTCATTTAACTACAACTTGAAGAAATTCGATTTAGCCTACTTGCAGCAATTGTAATTAATCAGTAATTTGTTATTTTTGATTATAGTATGCACTGCATTTCAAAACCACTCAGTTCAGTCGTATTGCAATCATGAGCAAAACCACCAAGATGGAACATTTAGACATTTTGTATAGCAGGTTGAGGGCAAGGTCCTCAACAAATTCACTAATGGTGTATGTTATACCTGCCATTTATAATGTTCCTGCTGTGCAAGCAATAATAGTATGAATTACAAATGTATTCAAAGAAAAACATTGCCAAATGAATACAAATGTCCTGTTTATTAGAGGTTCACACAATGTAACACTAAAATCCTTGGTTCTATTCAGTCGATTTAAGCACTGGTGGATTTAAATACCACCATTATTAAGTCAATATAGCATTACTGTACCTTCTCTTTTGTTTTACACATTTGTACAGATATAAATACACCAACTTTCACTATTACATTTTTTTTTCATAATCTTGGTACACAAAGGCCTTATTTTAATAGCTCTGATACTGTCAATTAAATGCCCCCCTTGTGTGCAACTGGTAGACATTTTTTTTGTTAAGATTGCACAGCTTAGAACCAAATTAACCAAATCCATTACCATAGCCTAGCCAGCTTGATTGAGCACCCCTATTGGTGGCATGAAAAAGAAATGACTTGCGGATAGTGCCAGTGCAATTATTAATTTTGTAAACTCAGTTGCAGATACAGACACGTTGCCTGAATGTGTTTACTTTTTATTTTATTCAGGCCGTGACATAAACAAATATTCTAAGAGGACCCTTGACTACTTATTGCTATAAAAACAGTGTAAACATTGTAAATGATGTAGAAATGAATTCTAAACACATAACAACAGTCCATTAAATATAAAGTCTGATTTTATGAGTGCTCTTCATAAAAATGTCAGATTTTAGAGTTTGCATATTTATATATATATATATATATATATATATATATATATATATATTATATATATATATATATATATATCTGCTGTTAGAATGTAAACATTTTTCATATCAGAAGTACAGCACATGTATTTGTGGAGGTCTGATTTCAATGTGTGTCCAAGCTTATATTTTATTAGATTGTCCATAACATGAATGTACACTTTTATTTACCGGTTTGCATATTATACCAGTCTTATACTCCTTCACTTTTGCTTAAATTGAACTAATTGTTATGCACCCTTACTGCCCTGTGCTACAGACTCCAAAGAGTATGCATTTTAATGCTTATTTCATTTGAAATGTATGAAAATCAACCACATTTACAGTCATTCATTTTCTGGCTATAAATATGTACATTTATACTATTATTATATTTACTAATATTCTTGTATATTTTAGCATAGTGTGTAATGATTTTCTGAAAATTAAATATTGTTATACATTGCTCAAGTCTAGTATGTTTTTCTTCAAAGTACTTTTAACCACTGCACTAAAAGAAACAATCCCATTTGTACATGATTTTTGGATAGTCTGCCTAATCACTGCAATGCTTTTAAAATACACACTATCTACCCAACTAGCTTACTGATGGGTAAAGTACAAATAACAATTGTGATAAACTGGATTCGGACATTTTTGTTATTGAGGCTATAATAACCTGGGACATAAGTGTGTGTTTGTCTGCCTCTATCAATTCAAATAATTACCCCTCAGATAAATGGGTCAATCAAATTACAAGAGATCATATGCAATGTGTTTGATGTTCATGTTTTAATTTGCACTGTTGAAGTTCTTTTTGACTTCCATAGTCTGCAGTAGCCATAGTCCTTTATTCATTTAACTAAAATTAGCTAAGTACCACATGTAATAACCTGTCTGAAAAATGAACCATTACAGTTAAAGCCTCTGGGGCAGTTGTAGTTTATTTAACGTACAAGAAATGGTTTATTCATAAAAGGTTAACAATGCAGTACAATATATCTTGATGATGATACATTTGGCTGGCCCTGTTTTAGAGCAGTGGTTGATGGAATGTAGTTGTGTATTTTCTGACCTATATGAGTTGGATCATTAAAACCTGGAGGGATATTATAGATAGATAGATAGATAGATAGATAGATAGATAGATAGATAGATAGATAGATAGATAGATAGATAATACATGGATGAAGGCTATATTTGCATCCTGAGCCATTAGAAAAAAGGCATAATACCACAATAGTGATGTTGAAAAGTGATAATTCCTCTAGAGCATAATATACTTGAACTTTGACCCGTTCGACTCCGACACCATCACTTTCAATTCAAACACAAAATGTCTCATTTTCAATCACTCGACAACACTCACAGTACAAAATTGTTCATGAATGATCAACAAAATGAGACTACGTTAAAAACTATGATGTAAAGCTGGTACATTCGTAAACTGGAACTCATATCTCACGGGAAATTAAAACAAGGTAAAGGCAATCATTCAAATACAGCTGAAGCACTAATGTATAACGACATAGAACGTTTGTACAGCACTGAAACACTAAGTTTAAAAAAAAAAACAACTGTACTGCTGAACCTCATCTTCTTTAATATTAGCATCACAAGGGTATCCATGTATTATAAAAAATAATAGATCGGCCTCTTCAGTGAGTTACAGGAAAATAATTGCATTGCGGTTTTCTGTGACAGTTTATAAATGGCTCAACCATAAGTCTCGTAATTTATGACCTCACAGACATCCTAGATGGAATTATTTTCCTGTTACTCATTGAAGCCCATCTGGCTCTCACTACTAGTTAATTACTCACTGAATATATATATATATATATATATATATATATATATATATATATATATGTGTGTGGTGTGTGTGTGTGTGTGTGTGTGTGTGTGTGTGTGTGTGTGTGTGTGTGTGTGTGTGTGTGTGTGTGTATATATATAGGGGGTATATATATATTATATGACAATAATACCTGACAGGCCTCCAACCCCCGAGAAGTCTGTATGTTCAACGTATACGGACACCCTGAAGCCAATAAATTTGCCCCATTTATAAGTTTGAACTACACACTAAGTGAAGCTAAATAAATTTACTTTAATGGAACATGCAAAAGAAAGTACATCTGTATTTTTGATACTGTGGACATTGCTATTGAAAAGATACACCAGGGGGTGGAGTTGAGATGGCTTTTTTTTTTTCCTGTCACTGACAGTGCAGACACACTGTTTGAGCAGAACAGATGGGAAGAATAAAAAATAAATACAACAACATCTCGGATTTCAGTCATTCTTCAAGGTATGTGTTTGAGAGGGGTGGATAATGCGCATAAGTCTCTTTCTGTGTTTCTCTGTAGTGTTTACAAACAGCTAAAAATACATTATTTTAAGTGACAGTCGGGGTGTTGTTTTTTTTCTATCTTCCATTTCATTTAATTGTTCTTCATCCAAATCGACATGTCTACTTTCTACTTTGGGACTTTTTGCAGGTAATTGGTCACTCAGTTTATATATATAAACACAAAATAACTGTGTATTCACCACCAGCACTGGAGCACTGTGAGAAAGGACGAGGAGCAGTGCCTATATTCTAGTATTATTATCTTGAAGGATCCTAGGGTGTCGGCTTCAACAACATTACAGGGGAGTTGGTTCCAGACCCTCACAATTCTGTGTAAAAAGGTGCCTGCTATTTTCTGGCCTGAATGCCCCCTCGTCCTTGTTTCTTTTTTTAGGTCGAAAAAGTCCCTTGGGTTGACATTGTCAGTACTTTTTAGAATTTTGAATGCTTGAATCAAATCGTTGCGTAGTCTTCTTTGTTCATGACTGAATAGATTCAATTCTTCAAGCCTGTCTGCATATGACATGCCTTTTAAACCCGGAATAATTCTGGTCGCTCTTCTTTGCACTCTTTCTAGAGCAGCAATACCCTTTTTGTAGCGAGGTGCCAAACTGTGAAAACAATTAAAGAACTGTTTGGACCGTAAACACTGTTTGTTGTTGTTGTTTGAGCACTGCATCACCTCTACACCGGCGCACTACAAGCCACTTTGCCACATCTTACTATAATTGTATTGCTTTGTCAGAACTCTCCAATAAATAAGATTGTAATATTTCTTGGTCAATTAATTTTAACTGTTCTCTTTTAGTATTTCTAAATAAGATTTTCCATATCTACTAGCTAATACGATTTCACTTCAACTTAACTTGCCAGATAACCCCCAGATGGAATTTGTAGGTCTCACATGCTATGTACTGTATAACTGAGTGTGCGTTGTTATGAGTAATAGTAGTTATAGCAGCAGTACTATTATTGCACTTTAATTCACAAGCAACTGTGCTAATCAAATTTCTGAATACAGACCACCATTTACATTAATGAATGTGTGATAGAGTTAAAGAGTAAGCAAGATAGTGAAAACAAGCATTGAAACAGCATCTGTGCTGCTTGAACTTCAATCTCCATAGAATGTATGTTTAGTAGGATGAAGCTGGCTTGCTGCTACTGCATACCAGGATTTGTTTAGTCCAATATCATATAAATATGTCTATTGCTGTCGATACAGTCTCCTCAAAACTGCTACTCAACAACACATTGTGACTGAAACACAATAGGAGGTACAGGCTTATTTTTGTATGTGATCTATGTCCTGAACCAACTGAGAATCAGCGCTCATAGCGGATTTGTCAATTTATGATTGTCATTTCAGGATGTTTTTTTTTTCCATCATGTAAAATTCATGTAGTAAATAAGTTTATTTCAATATTTAGCTTTTTTGTATGAAACTGCTGTATGGGTTTGATATAAAAAAATGCCTTATTTTAATATTTATTTAATATAACAGTATATGTAAAACTTAAAACTGCATGCAAAGTTTCAGTTAAAAAGAGTCTGGACAAGGTTCTTATACAAAGAATATGTAAAAGGATTTTCAGTCATGGGAGAATAAATACAGTACACAGAAGAAACAACTTAATTGCAGGAAGGAACAGATCATTTATTTTCCACGCATGACAATTTGTTTTATTTATTTTAAGAGTTGCAATACAAATGCCACAGTTAGCAGAGATTTGAATGTGAATGTTTATTACCGATATGCCATGTTGTTAAAACCAGATGAAAATGTATTGTAAATGATGTAATCATAATCAACCTACAATAAACCTTGTCTTTGAGTTAAGTGTAAATGACACTGGTTGTCAGTACAGTGACTGACCCCTTTATCAATAATAGATCCAGAAAATATATATTAATAAACCATTCCAAATAAAATAGTAATGGCTACAGGACTATTGGGGATCTAAACTCTACTTATAATTTAGGTTTTGTTAGTTTATAATCAGAGTAAACCATGCTGTATACATTATACCCCAAACACCTGTCACGAGCGCCTAGATAATCCACTCCATGTTTTACATTCAGAATGAGCATGCATTACCTTTCAAAGGGGAACATACTCTAACACATGTGATTTCAGACATTGCTGAGATCCATATATATGCTGAACACAGCGTTATCTAAGATGTCCCTGAGTAAAGTGGATATTCTTACCGAAGCTTTCTTTCCACCAGTCAGAGAGTAAGTCATGTTCTATTCATTTCACCTCCGAAAGGCTCTACCTGGAACAAACTCGACTTTGAATAATATACTATATATATATATATAAATATATATATATATATATATATATATATATATATATATATATATATATATATATATATATATAATATATATAATTAAATATTTTAGTTAAAATACTAAACTAATAATCTATTAATATTCACTGTCATTAATAATGTGGAGTAAGTGGGGGGTGTGTAGGGCAGGTGGGAGGGACGTGGTGTTAACGATATATTTCCCAGAATGTCTTTGTCCTCAGCATTTCACAGATTTATTCCAAAGTCTGCCTTGACTTTGAATGAATTATGTTGCAGCCTTGAGCCTCATAAAAATAAAACAAAACTATGTTACTAAGTGTGTTGTCTAATATGGCTTGTATGATGACAACGAACTGTAGAAAAAACAGTGTATGTAATCTATATAGTCTTAACATTAAAAGTGGTTCTGGCTTTTTAAACAACTCTGTATTTGGCAATTTACTATTTACATAGAAAAATGTACATACCCTCTGGTGATAGTATTTTTTGCTTCTCATATTGATTATCACTATCAGTGATCAGGGATCATTGATTAGCCAACCAGGTAGCAAATTATGAAGCCTGGAGATAGCAGGGAAGAATAAAATCTACTGTTTCTCCTCATCTGAAGACAAATTTATTAACCAGGATTACAATTATTAAAATTAGTTTGTTGGTTCTCATTGGCTTGGGTTACATGCAAAATTAAGTATAAAGTAACCTTTTTGTCAAACTATTTTGGTAGTTCTTACAGGCAATTTGGGTTTACACGTAATTTTCTTTAGAGAGAGAAATTCTTTAAAATATTAAAATATAGGAGTATATATTCAGATGTTTCAGTCAGTGTTCCAATTTGGCGTTGCATGATTACTGATATCATGCAGTTTTCTTAAACTGGGTTTACAAGAAGATTTTAGGTTGTGTTGAAGCACCTCAAGTGCAACCTGGCCAGACGTAGCATTACACAAATACAAAAAAAAAAAAAACAACAATCCATAAGAAAGAGCTTTGTACTATTCATGCATTATTTGCTAAACTTTCAGCAGATCTCAGCCTAGTGTAAAGTTGAGTGAGGTTACATCACAAATGGAAACTTCACTGCTGAAATTTCATGAAAACATGGTGTGGTTCAAACTTCTTGCCATGAAAACAATATATACTTTTTAGTCTATTTACGCAGATTTTTAGCATTAGAACGTGAGAATGTATGTGATATATGCGTGCTAAGTCACGTCAAGAATTTGGCGTTTCTAAACTGCATATAAAACAAGCCATTGTTGTTTTCTTTCATTACAGAATCCTGCATATCCTGGATATAAGAATTTCTTATTTCTGAAAATGTATTTACTTGTCAGCAGGAATTCACCCAACCTGCAACCCAGAAGGAAAAAATAGGACATTCACTTGACGAAGCAGGAAGTAATGAATAAAGGCATAACCAGTATGAAATGCATTTCTGACAATGTAACATTCTTCATACAATCAGGAGGAGTGATGCCCTACTGACCAAGGAACAATGAATCTCCGGTACTGTTAGCATCAGCAGTAGCACCTTTGAGTCCCTTCCTTTCAATGACAGCCTTCCTAACTGCTTGCTATTCACCCTATCACCCCTAGTAAAGTCCACTGACTGTGCAAATGTCTGTATTTAATTTCTGTACCATCTCTATTGCCTCTTCTTGTTTCAGACCTATTATTATAGTGGACAACATTCAGAGTTCATCCCCATTTTTCTGAAGGGCATGGAACAGCTTTGAATAATACAACTAGCAACAACTAGAAAAAAAGGTTTTTGTATTCTTTTTTGCTACTTTCATAAAGTTAAAATGGTTTTATTCCTTGTCTAGCTGTAGTGCTTTACTCCTTTTTGGAGTCAATATTCATAGCTTTGTTTATTTATACAGTGAACTACATTTTCTTGCTAGATTAATCTCTACTATGTTTATTATACCTACCAGCATACACATAAATTATTTACAATCTAATCCATCCACTTGGTTGCTTGGTAGAAGGATGTATTTGTTTTTTCTTCAAATAGAGGCATAGCTCCCATGTTGGTAAGTTTTCCGAAAGCTTTCTTACTTCCCTTTGTTCTTCTGACGTTTCTCTGTAGTGGTCATTCAATATTGATCAATTGACATCAAGTGCAGACTGTATCCCGTTATTCACAATCTTCCATTATGAAGACAGTGGGCCACATTTATAAAAGATGACGATTTAAAATGTGATTGATAAAACTACTGGTTGGTTATTTTACCGGCCGGTAATGGTTTTAGATGTGATTTTCCGTCACGGATAGTTAGCGAGATATTTTATGTAACCAGTTGTCAGAGGTATACAAATCAGCCATGTCCCCTAATTAAGGCCAGTGGCATACAGCATCTGTTTACATCGTCACATTATGGCTACGAAACATGTTTGGAGACAGGCAGTGTGTCCAAAATATCGAGATGTCAGTTTTAAAAATAATAACAATTGCACACCCAGATGCTGGACGCTAGTGAGAGGTTAGGGTGGGTGCAGGAACGCCTTTCGCCTTTTGATATATATATATATATATATATATATATATATATATATATATATATATATAATATATATATCTATATATTATATATGTATAGCTTATATGCATATGCTTTCCTGAAAAAGAAGTGTAACCACCGAAAATTGTATGTGTTTTCACAGCTGTGAACAGAATGGCTTGTGGTGACGTCAGACCCGGAAGAGACAGGGCACATAGTGGTGAGTGAAATGCGCTCTTTTATTATAAACAAAAGATTTAAACAAAACAAAAACACTAAGACACCAAAATAAACGGCATGTTGGCCAAAACAAACAGACACTAAACAAACACGGTGTGACAAACCAAGAACAAGCAACATGCTGATTTAAAGTCAGCACGAATAGCTGCCGCACCCCCAGCACCCTAGTTCCAGTGTCCCTGATCCCAGTGCTCACATACTAATACACATTTAATCTGCACATGAAGTGTTTGTGCAATCCCCATGCCTAAATACAAATATACATTTTAAATCACCCGTGCTACATTTTTATACCCCGATTAATAACCCGTGCACCAATATGTACACACCAACAATTAGACACCACATACAACATAAACACAAAATACACAGTTTTACATTTGGTTGTGAAAAAAGGATCCTCTCCTGTTAGAGCACGTCTCCTTTGCAGTGCACAAGAAAGTATAGATGACACAACAGCGTCAGCAAGCTCCTGTTACTTATGTTTGAAACTTTCATTTGAATGACAAATGGCACAGAAGGACAGCACCACACAGTTACATTAAAACAGAAGTCATTGTTAAAAGGCAGAAAAATGACCAATGCTTTTATTTGTTACTGTATTCCCTCAGTTTGCAAATACCTGCACAATTCATTCATTTACAATACATACAATAACATCTCAAATCTGTTTCTCATACACTACACCATACCATACAAGAAGCTTCTTTTAAACTAAAAGAAATAAATACAGCTAGATTGAAAAATCCTCGGTTACATAGCGAAATTGGGTTAGAAAAGGTTACGCATTTCTTGCAATTTATTTGTAGTTACAACTTCTTGAATTAACTAACAATCCCATTGAAACAAATATGTATGCTTTTAATATAAAGTTATGATCAAAAGTTTTGCATCACCTAGAATTTTAGCAGAGACAATTTAAAAAAAAAATTATATAAACAAAAATGCACATATTTTATTTAATATCATGTAAGCAAAAAAATGACAAATTATATTGCAAATTCTAGCAGAAGCCATAACAGTAGTACAGTATTCCATGTTAGATTTGAAATTGTCACTTTATTCAATTTGTCAGGGGTTCGCTAAGTAAATTGAAAACTATAAAGTGGTATGTAATTCAGTATGTTAACGTAACATTATTCAGCATGTTGCATTCCTTCTATAAGGTGATGCAGAACATTTGGGTATAGCTGTAAATAGTAAACACATGTACGTGTTGGAGTCGTAATAAAATGCATTTTACTTTAAAATGACTTGAGTTGCCTCTATCAATAGATGGAATGCTATGAAAAATATGTAAAGCTATAGTCTGTCTTGCTAATAATCTGTGCATACAGTGTGATTTTATTTAGTCTCCGGCACCACAGACCTTTCTTTTAACAATGTTCTTTTCTCTTTCACGCGTTGCTCAAAGCTCCCCTTTTTATTTGCCATTAATCACCTAATGTCCAGCACCTGTGGCTCACACGGGGAGGGGTGCACCTCTTGATTGCTACACTACCCCTTTTTTTATCATTTTCTCCCAATTTAGAATAGCCAATTATTTTTAGGTTCAGCTGACTGTTACCACCCCTGTGCTGACTCGGGAGCGGCGAATATGAACACACGCTGGCCCCTGAAGCGTGTGCTGTCGGCCGACCAATTTTTTTTCTCACTGCAGACCCACCAAGCAGCCACCTCAGAGCTACAACATCGGAGGACAATGCAGCTTACAAGCGTGCCCGCAGGTGCCCAGCCAGGCTACAGGGGTCGCTGGTGTGGCGCTCGGCCAATTGTGCGGCACCCCCTGGGAGCTCCCGTCCACGATTGGCAGCGGAGTGCCTTTACCGGGAGCACCCGTAAACTTGCTTTCTATCTTCCACAGTTTCGGGTACGGGTGTGTATCGCTTTTATATGCATTATTATCTACGAAGTGTACTTCATCAGCAGAATAAATTGGTTCCTTACAACTCCTTGTAACATCAACATAGAAATAAATACCCTCATCTCATTCGCTGTAGCTAGCTGGCATCCATTTTTTACTCCTAGCTGTGCTATCTATGGATGTATCAAGCACATTTCTTAGGAACTGCTGCCATCTGCCAGCGAAAAACAAAACTGCATACTGCTGGATGCATGATGGTAAACCTGTGACAAAACTAACGGGGTTAATCTTCAAAGCTCTAGAAGAAATTCAATTAAATGAAGAACAATGGTTAGAGAAAATAGGTGGATTGAATATGGATGGCAGAAGACATTCCTTATCTCATACGCATTCATTGCATAGTATATAATGTTGAATTGGCTATTGCAGATGCTGTTAAATCTAGCTACTTGAAAGGAAAGTTCAAAGATACAATCAAAGGCATTTTAAAACTATATCAGTATTCTCTGAAACTTCGGCGGCAGTTGAAGGAGATGAGTCCGTTTTTAGTAATGTCTGTGGCGCAAATCGGCGCATTGAAACAAATTATGAGGCTAGTTAGCCAATGGCGAGCAGCACTGGCCGTGCTGAAAAACACTGTAGCAGATAGGAGGCATGACAAATCACCCAAAGCTAAGGGCTATTTAAATGAGATCAGAAGTGTGCGTTTTATGAAAACTATATAACTGGCTTGACATTTTGGAAATACTGACGGCAGTGTCAAAGAAGTTTCAATTTGGTGACTGCTGCATAACGGAGGTCTGTCGTATGTTGGAAGAGACTTGCGTATGACTAGAAGGACGCTGACACCAACCTGCTCTTTATTTTCAGAAATGTTTTGGCTTTAGTGGCTATGGTGAGAAAACCTTTAAGGGTATAAGGCTGTCAGGAAATTCAGATGATCAAGAAAAAGAACTGGAAGTCCTGAGTAAAGAAAAATAGCTGCGGTAGAAAATGTTTTCAAGTTTTACTACAGAAATCACTGTCAAACTTCAAAGTCTTTGATTTTACTTTATGGCTTATAATGAATGCAGAAGCACTTGCTACATTTGGAAATAATGACATTTCAGAATTAGACACTTTGAGACAATTTTAAGCAATGAAGAAAAAGTGTATTGTAAATAAAATGAAGGAGAACACCTGCAGTATGCTTGCTGTATATAAATACCTGCTCAAGACCAAGCCAGTTGAAATTATGCTGGCTCTATCTCCAAGTGTGTCTGCATGTGAAAGATGGTTTAGTGCAATGAACAGTTTGAAAACCCCACTGTGCTCATGAGAATCAGCATAGATGGACCTCATCCTGCTGATTTTCAGGCAGATGCTGCTGTGGAACATTGGATGTTTGAGACTCTTGGCACTAGGCACACAGCTGGTCATGCAGCTAAGACGTCATCTGTCACTGAGGAACCCTCAGAGGCTGAAACCTGCTCACTTTAAGGTAGGGTAAAGCTTATTTTTTTAGTTTCACACTTTGGACGTGTACATTTTTGTAATGGGCATGTAACAGTTGGAGCTACATGCCTGATGAGCATGTTAAAATTTCAGAAATGTTCTACCCCTGACGTTCCAGTTTTGCTTGTTTAGTTTTCAATAGATGTTAGTTATGTGAAATAAACCCTTGCTATAAATATACTAATGTGTGTAAGATTAGTACATTGTCCAGTTGTTTAGTGTAGGCTAATGTGTTATGCTTACAATATTGCATCAGATTTTGCTGTTAGTGTTAGCCCTTTTTTCTTTTTACATTATTAGCACCTTTTTCATTTTGCCATTTATGAATTTGGCCCAATGTAGCATATTACTTGTATAGCTATTAATTAGTTATTATAATGTAGTATTTTGTATTTATTTATTTATTTATATTGAAAATGTGTTGTTGTTTAAATAATTTATAGACAAAGTGCACTTTTTTGTTATTAACATTTTTGATTGATTTTCCAACAAATTATACATTGCAAGTGCATGTTTATACAGAAATGTAATTACAATAAGTCTGTAGGGCTTTACACTGTATACAGTACACAACCTTGTGAGTACAGTATTGGAGGTTAATTGACAATTAGGGAAACAAGTTCAACTCTGACAGAATTCCTTATTTGTCACCTCTGGGATCTCCGATCTGTCTTCTAGGAGGCACAACCTAGGTGAGGTCGGCAGGGATCTTCCCAACCAAGTCCCCAGGTTTTGTAGGACTTTATGCCAGAATGGCATCGGCACTGGACACTCCTACATAGCATATAAGAATGTGCCAGCCTCCCCCCTGCATCTCCAACACAAGTCATTATTCAGTATACCTGCTCTGTGGAGCCTCACAGGAGTCCAATAGTACCTGTGTAATATTTTGTATTGTATAAACTTTTCTATGGCCTCCCTGATTTTAGCCCCAGAATTAGACAAAATGCTTAACCATGTCTCTTCATCAATTTGACAGTTTAAATCCCTCAGCCAGGTAGTTTTTAGTTTTTCACAGTTACCACTGCACAAAGTATTAAATGTAATATAACATGTAGATGCAGCTCAAATTTCTCCCGTGAGCTCATGAAAATATTGCTCAATTACTGATTTCTTTTCATGTTGGAGATGTCAGCCCAAGACAGCAGTAACACAATTCCCGATTTGCAAATATCTCCAGAATTGTCTATTTCCAGTCAGATTATACTTTATCAGTTCCTGATATGTCATAACACCCAATCTTTGTATAAGTCATCCAATTTATGCATTCCTTTATTAAGCCACTGTTTCCAGAAAAAAATAACTTTTCCCTATGCAGATTACAGGGTTATGCCATATAGATGAGTTAGACTGTTTAAACTGAGAGTTTGGATATTGTGTATACTTTTGCCCATACCTCCTTTTTAGTTTTCTAAAATTGGGTTAGCTTTATCAGTTTTGGGATCACTGTGATAAAACATCAGTAGGACAAAAAGGGCGAGTAAGTGATTTTCCTATTTGAATCCAATCCAAATGTGAGTCTTTATGACACCAGTGTCTAGTTAGTATGGCCATTTTAAAAGAATATCAGTGTTTTTCTTATAATACTCTGTAGGAAATCCTTCTAGGCCAGGCGATTTTCTAGGTTTCATAGAACTAATGGCATTCCTCACCTCTAACTGAGTAATTGGGGTTTCCAGAACTTCTGTTTGTTTGGGAGATAACCTGAGAAGCGGAATCTTTGAAAAAAAATATATATATATATCCAGCTCTGTGGTGTTTGGATTAGTATCAGAGGTGTATACATTTTCAATTTACAAAGTTTTTAAAAGCCTGATTAATATCTACTGTATTAGTGAGCAATCAATTGTTGCATTTTTTAATAGCAGGTATAACATAACTTGAATTTTGCTGTTTAAGTTGTCTTGCTAGGAGTTTGTCTGTTTTTTCTCCCCTTTCATAAAAATTCCCTTTTTTTCTTTGATGTGATAGCTATTTCTTGCCTCTATGTAGGCTTTAGAGGCCTCCCAGATGGTAGCCAATTCATCTGTGGACCCAATGTGCATATCAAAAAAAGACCTAAGATCCTCTGCAAGAGCTTCATTAAATGACTCTTCTTGAAATAGCGTGGAATTTAGTCTCCATCTATTTCTTTGGACTATATCTACATCCAAAACAACACACAGGTCTACTGGATCGTAATCTGTCAAAGTGATAAGAACATAAGAACATAAGAAAGTTTACAAACGAGAGGAGGCCATTCGGCCCATCTTGCTCGTTTGGTTGTTAGTAGCTTATTGATCCCAAAATCTCATCAAGCAGCTTCTTGAAGGATCCCAGGGTGTCAGCTTCAACAACATTACTGGGGAGTTGATTCCAGACCCTCACAATTCTCTGTGTAAAAAAGTGTCTCCTATTTTCTGTTCTGAATACCCCTTTTTCTAAACTCCATTTGTGACCCCTGGTCCTTGTTTCTTTTTTCAGGCTGAAAAAGTCCCTTGCGTCGACACTGTCAATACCTTTTAGAATTTTGAATGCTTGAATTAGGTCGCCACGTAGTCTTCTTTGTTCAAGACTGAACAGATTCAATTCTTTTAGCCTGTCTGCATATGACATGCCTTTTAAGCCCGGAATAATTCTGGTCGCTCTTCTTTGCACTCTTTCTAGAGCAGCAATATCTTTTTTATAGCGAGGTGACCAGAACTGCACACAATATTCAAGATGAGGTCTTACAAGTACATTGTACAGTTTTAACATTACTTCCCTTGATTTAAATTCGCAGTTTATCACAGAGTCAATCATATCATCAGCTAATAAGAAATAATCGATCCTGGAATGAGATTTGTGGTGGTGCAAGTAAAAGGTGTCATCTCTTTCTCGAGGGTTAACTAATCGCCAGATATCTACCAAGCCCAGATCTTTTGCTAATATATGAATCACAGCCCTCTCTCTTGGGGATGTGTTTGTATGATATGTTGTTTTATCAAGCATGCTGTCCTGTACCTGGTTAAAATCGCCTGCAGTTCTGTTTGTCCATCTGGGATATTTCAATTTTATTACATTATGAAAAAAATCTGGGTCTTCATTATTTGGTGCATATATATTGCATACATTAATTTTTTCCCCATTAATCAAAGCTTCCTTACAGATAATACATTCTATCTCATCTCTATACTGTTTTAGCAAAACAAAATAAAATTTTTAATGTACTAATTACCACCCCATTCTTTTGTCCTACCCAGTCCCTTTTTAATTTGAGTATTTCATTATCCACTAAATGAGTTTCTTGCAGGAATGCAATATCTACTTGCTTTGTTTTCAGGTACAATAAAACGTGTTCCCTTTTAATGGGGTTGTTGCAGCCGTTAATATTCCAAGTTGTAATTTTAACAAACCTATTTGTCATTTAACTGGAGATTAACATTAGGAATGTTCATGTTCCCATCTAAACTTACAAAAGTCTTCAAAATTTTGCCATGTTGTATTCTTTGCATATACGTCTACCTTATATATTACAGTAAATTGAACAAAACCTAAAGAAAAAACAGACATTAGAGTCTGAAGAAAAACAAAGAAAAAAGGGGACGGTAAAAATAAATAACACCACCTCCCCACCCCCACCTCCAAACTTTCCTTTGAGGAAACCAAAACTAATTCAGTCTGTGGAAAATGTACTGCAACATCCTAATTCACTGTATCTTGTGTTAACAACAAAATAGCGCAAACAATTTAGGATTTATATCTGATACATAATCTTAATATTGCAGGTATGCACATTTAATGTACACGATCCCATGAACCTACATCAGTGTCATCCCTATTAAACAAAACTACAATATTTGTAGTACATTAACGTATCAAATGACCCAGTTTAAACAATGTTACAGATAAACATGTTATGCATAACATATACATTTATACTGTAGTCTTGTATCAAATTTCAACCCTACGTTTACAAACAACGGAGAAGCAAATACTGTAAAGCCAAGGAGAAAAATGTCAAATAGTTCACGATTCATATGTGAAGTGCTAATCTCAGGGTGCTGTCGCAATGCTTGTAGCAACACAAATCCTAATGGCAGCAAATAAATTTTCCACTTCCAACGTGGTCATGGAACCTTTTATTATGTCCTCTCCGTGTAAACCGAAGAACGGCAGGATAAGATAAAGTGTATTTTACATTTAGGTCCCGGAGCTTCTTTTTTGCTTCTGCAAAACGTTATCTCTTGCTTGCTAGCTCCCTGGACATATCGGGGGGGAAAAGGTTAAGGCCTGCATCCCGCCCAGGCCACTCCGCCTTTCTCTCTTGCAGTCGTAAGTACTTTCTGCCATGCTAAGAAACTCGGGAACCGTATGATGATGGGCCTTGGGGGTTGATCATCACTAGGCCATGGCGCAAGAGACCGATGTGCTCTCTCAATTTCAAATTCGTGGTTGATGTCTACTTCCAGAGCTTCAGATATAATGAGCTGCACATATTTAACAATGCCTCCAGCTTCTCACCCTTCTTTCAAGCCAGTCAGTCTGATATTATTGCGGCGGCTCTGGTTTTCAAGATCCTCCACCCGATTCCAGAGTGTTTCCAGTTGTTTGGAGTGTTATCATTCAGCAGGTGGGTGGTTGTATCCTCTACCTCTGACATGCGTTTCCCGGTCCGGTCAAGCCTTTGGTTTATCGTGTCCACCAGTGTCTTGAGATCAGCCGTTGTTTCTTTTATCGTCGAGACAGCGCTAGCGACCCAGTGTAGCGTAGCATTCATTTGCATATTTTGGTCATCAAATCCTTCAAACTCGATGCCTGGGTTGGTGCCGCTGTTGGTGATGGCGGTTCTTCAGACGCTCAGCTTTTCAAAAAGTTATCACTCTCTACGCTTTAAATGGATATATACATTAACTCACATAATAAGATAAAACGCTGCCAATCACTTCTGAAAAAGAGGGAGGGTATGTATCTCTGCTAGTTAGTTCATTCAGTCGTCAATAATCATGTAAACCCAACCCCAAAATAAACCCAAATAAATAATTCATTGATATTAAAAGAAAAAATGTAAGGTACCACACAGATTCATTTTTTGGGGTTCTCCAACAGTGCACCTTATCGGAGGGGGTGGCATTTTAAGTGGCATAAAACCACATGAGAAAGGCACGTCTTTTGTTAAAGACGGATACAGCACAAAGGTTGCTCTTATATAACACACATGTTAAAAAACAATAGCAAAACATATAAATAAAATATAAACTGGCCATAATACCATGCCACAATATACCAAACACAGCTAAGACTATTCAATCGTAAATTCACAAAACAATTAACAAAAACAACAAATACTTCACAAAAACAATACCACTGTTTATTTAAAGACACAGCAACCACAGTAAACAGTTGTAAGGTTAGTTTTGTTATTTAAAATAATCAGGCAGTCTTCATCAGGTAAGTTTAAAGGTTTTATTCAGGAACAAACAGATCAAAAAGTAGTATAGATGCAACAGTAAATGCAAGTAAACTCATAGGTATCGGCAGGTGGTATTCGAGCAACGAAATACCTGTTACAAGCATTGACAATATAGTAGAAATCCCCTACCTTCACCAGTGAACAATTTTGTCCCCCTTTCATAAGAGGTGTTTTAGTAGGCAGTTTTGTGTACCAAAAGTATGGCACATCACTTTTAGCAGAAGTTTGTAGGGTGGAACTAGTTTTAACTGGTTTGATTGTGGTTTGTACATGTGCTCAAAACTGCTTTTTAAGGTAAAACAACTTATGTGAAAACAGGGGTTATCACCCGTCCGAGGTCACATAACTCTGAGTTATGAAAAACCAGTTACTTATCACAAATCTCATTTAAAAGAATACAGAAGATAGTCATATGCACATTAACAAAAAAAGCTTGCAGAGGTTCTTACACAGTCTATATGCTGTTAAAATATATTAAAAACATTTTGGCTATCATAAAGTTGGTATCTTAGTGTTTATGCAGTTGTTATCAAACAAACTCCAAAAATGCTAATTGAAAAGTATTCATACCCTTTTGTGCTATGATAGTATTGTCTACAAGGTGCTAGTAATTTCAATAAGATAATGCAGAACCTAAATGTTGAATTGTAGGTGAATATTCTTAGAGAGTATAAAAGGGTTTGGCATAGGATTATTGCTGTCATTACCAATAAATCAATATGGGAAAAAGTAAAGAGCTGTCTGATGACCTTCTGCAGACAATTATTTATTGTCATAACGCTTGAGAAGGATTGTGGCAAAGTGGTAATTAGTCAAGCAGGTGTATAGCAGGTGCGGTGCTGGTGCAGTAATCCCAAGAAACAAACAGACAACAAAGTACAGGTGAAATGGTTTGTTTTTAATGGTTTTGTAATTCAGTGGTCTGATCACCAGTCAGTAAACAATACTGAGCTTGCAACACACAACAATGTGTATTGCACAGTAGTGAAAAGGGTTGCAGTCAAGCAAATAATAAGCACAGTACTAACACACACAATTAGACACACACGATCACAGGTCCAAAGTGACTGCTCTCAGTATTTGTGGTGAACTGTTGTCCAAGTATATTGCTGGCCTATAGCGACAGCTCTGGTATGTGTTAGCCATCTATAAACACACAAGTAACAATAATAGACAAGACAAACAAAACAAACACTCACGATTTATTTATTTTGCTCACTGCACGGGTCCTTCTAGGTTATGTTTCGTTTTTAGGAAAAGATTTACGATTCGTCGGCCCCTTTATGCTATCACGCATGACCCCTTGGTAAACGATTGCAACGGAGTCTCGTCTTCTTTCAGGCTGACCGACTTCCCGGCCCAGGAAATGAACTGTCAGGCCAGCCTGTCCAAAGACTTTCCCTTTCACTAATTAGTGCCCTCACAGGTCGGGAGGGAGATTTCCAACCAGAACTCATTATATTTCCGTCACAAGGATACAAGAAGATTTCCAAGCATTTGAGTATCCCAATTTAAACTATAGTTTCTATTATCAAGAAGTACAAGACTCATGGTACTGTCACAACATTCCCTCGGTCTGGAAGAAAGAATGTTCTTTCACCAATAACAAGTAGAATAATTTTGGGGAAGGTTAATAATAATCCGAGATTGACTGCCAAAGATATTCAGTGAATTGGCTTGTAAGTGGAATTGGGGTTTCCATTTGAACCATAGGTCAAGTATTGCATGGTGAAGGTCTTAATGGTCGTAGCCAAGGAAAAAGTCACTCTTAGGAAAACGTCACAAGGACAATCTCTTAAAGTTAGCAAAATGATATTTGAATGATGAATATGAGTTCTGGTCAAAGGTTTTGTGGAATAATGAAACAAAAATCAAGCTGTTTTGCCACACTGATAGCACTATGTAACACAATTTTTGTTATTTCCTAATTGCTTATGCCTCAAAAGTATAGAAAATGGCTATTATTCCCCACAGACTTTGCTTTTGTGACCAGGACAGTGATATTTCAAAATATCACTATTTCCTATTATATATTATATAATATATTATATATAATTTCATACTATACTGTAAATACAGTATAATCGTAAATCTGGAAAAACTACTCACTTCTAAATCTTCTGTAGTCATCTTTGTATTACTTTAGTATAAATACATGTTAATTTGGATTCATATGTTGTTTTTTTCTGACTTTATGTGAACGAAAAGACACACATTTTCCCATTGGAAATAGTGATATTTTGAAATATCACTGTCCTGGTCACAAAAGCAAAGTCTGTGGGGAATAATAGCCATTTTCTATACTTTTGAGGCATAAGCAATTAAGAAATAACACTTACTGGTACATCTCTGAAAGGCTTGCTTTTAACAATTTAAAGTATTGGAGCATCAGTCTGTTGTTTTCGTGAAAAGGTAATTTTGTAATTGATGTCAATTTTGTGGCAAAACACACCACAGTAAAATACACATCTTCTGTTAAAAAAATCAAGATGTAACTAGAACAAAACAGATATATAGCAGGTCATCTAAACTGGGCCTTTTCTGAGTAATAAAAAATGTCAGTACTATTTTCTGTAATGTTGCTTTTTCACACTGGAAAGCCAGGTGTACAGTACCGGTGTATGAGAAACAAAATCCCATAATGGCTCAGGGTGTACAGTGTTATGAAAAAAAATGCATAGGTGAAATATTGACTGTAACCCTCAAGCTTTAAACAGTCTCAGCAAACAGCATTACTGGTGAAAAACACAAAGTAATAAAGCAAATTATATCAACACTACAGAAGCGTGCATTTATCCAAACTTCCTGTTTCTCTCCTACAGAATCGTCTTTGAAGCTCCTTCAGATTTCCAAGGCATTTTAGAAATATGGTGCAGTCATTTGAAAAATAGCCACATAAGTGTATATAGAGTACTTTTCTGTATCATCAGTGCACGCATGGACTACACAACTCGAAGGGATTGCTACAACAAAGAAAATAGTTGTATTTGTCAAGGTGCCGTTTCCTTAGGGAGGAAGGGCTGTTTCTAGTAGAATTTCAGACACTGCCATGTCCACTGAAAAACACATATAATCACCTATATTACATGACTCTTACTATAAAGCACCATAGGTTTCCAGTACAATTTATTTAAAACTGAGAATACTACTGTGTGAGCCGTGGTTTGGAAATGTTTTTACCTATGGTGGCCCTCAACATTTAAAATTGCTAAAACTAGACCATGAGTTAAATTCTCTTGATCTTGACAAAACTGTGTGTGTGTGTGTGTGTATATATATATATATATATATATATATATATATATATATATATATATATATATATATATATATATATATATATATATATATATAAATTATTTATTTATTTTTGCGTGTCCTCTCAATAAACCACTGTATTATACGGCAATATAAAAATATGGATTTTCCAGGAGTAGCAGATAATCTGTTTGTTGATAATTGAATTGCAGTGATATGTGATATTTATGAACATTTTGGCAAATTAAATCATTGAGAGTTTTCATCTTCAAAGCTCTCTGAAATGACCGCAGGCAGAGAATATAAAAGCTCTTTAATGATACACAGAGAAACAGAACTATTTTGATATGCTTGTGCCTTTAATTATTAATGCATAACATGAAAATACTCTTTATTGCCTGTATTTTTCTTAGCTTTTACAGATACAAAGTTGATCTTAAAAAGCAGAAGCATTCTTAGCATTGATACAAAGTTTTTTACACTTCAAAGTATAGGAAAAACTTGACAGCAATTTATATGGATTAACTGCAATATTCAATTAACATAGTGTTCTTGTATGAGTTTAAGTAAAACATTATTAGCTAATTAAGTTGAAGTAACATTTCTGAATTTAGAGTCATCTTAGTGGCATTTCATAAATAGTTTAGTCTGCTGTGTGCATTGCTTCTTTTGTTTTATTATTATTAGTTATTTATTTATTTATTAGCAGACAATATTATAAGTTTGTTTACAATTCCCAAAGGCAGTTATAGCTTTAAGGACAATGTATTCACCCCCCTTTTACCACCTGCTTGCAACTGACCTTCTATAATCCCCAAATACAGTCACTACATGCAGCAGTAGAAGGTTATAAATACCATATTTACGTTCTGTTGTTAATGGATAACATGGGAAGAAGTTTGAATGCAATATAAGATACATGTGTTTACAGGTTTGTACACTCTGTTAGTTTTAAAAGGAGATTATCAGAGGAGGTATAGTAACTGGTAAATGCGAGATTGAAAGATTGCATTTAATTGCACTGACGACGACCATCTGAATGCTGGAATAAACACAATCGCACATTTCTGGAGGAACCGATGCGCTCAAGAGATAACATAGGTTAAGCATAAAGGAACAAAGGACCACACCAATAAAACACCATCTTAGGACATGTGAGC
Organism: Polyodon spathula; assembly: GCF_017654505.1. Lineage (NCBI taxonomy): Eukaryota > Metazoa > Chordata > Actinopteri > Acipenseriformes > Polyodontidae > Polyodon > Polyodon spathula. The sequence goes on from NC_054539.1 coordinate 51,433,300, forward strand.
CAGTACCAGTTTTCTTTACGACGCGTACATGAGACCCTCCACAGGGTGCTAGGGTGATTGAACCCACAAAGAGAATAAAGGAGGGGGGCTGAGGTCAGTGGCTATTTAATCAAGGTGCGTTAATCCCCAGAATTAAACGGCATATGTGAATTGAAAAAGAAACCTAATATCTGAAGAAAAGGACTCTGTGCATGTCTTTGCATCTAGTTCACATCAAGAAACAATTACTCACTACTTTTAAAAACAACTTCAATTTTAGAGCGGGAAGCAATAATTTGAAAAGGGGGAAGCCTTTTTATTCAAATGATCTTACTGTAAACATTTTACAGGTAACATAATGTAGTTGTTTTCAACAGGGGATTATATACTGTCTTTTTAAATATGTCATAAAAAAAAAAAAAACTATATTATATTTTTAAAACCCCATGATGTCAGTGAGGAGATATTGTATCTATAGTATGTTTAATTATCTAAGTACTGCCACCCTAAAAAGTGAAGACCTGCTCTAACTTGGGCCACTGTGAGGGAGTCAATAAATATAGTTAAAGGATGTCAGTTTAGCTGATTGAATAGCAACTTTGTATGGGTGCTGTTTGGAATGGGTTATGGGTGGCAATGAGTAGATCTGGGATGGAGTTTATTGATATGTAATACAGAAAGTACTGGCAATCTATTTCCTCTATTTAAATGTTAAATATCTCGCCTCAAAGTCTTAATTACATTATGTTTTTGCCTCATGGCAAATTCAGTAATGATGGAGTATATAGTATTCAGCATATTGAGTGCTAATATCTATTGCTGCTCTGGTAAAGAGGGTGGATAATAATATCTTCTCCCCCACAGCAACAGATTAGTCTTCCTTCAGGAAACAATTATAGCACAATGGGTTCCATTCCATTAATTGGCAGGTAGTTACTAGCATAGCCTCATACATTTGTTCCTCTAGTTGAAAACAACTGCAGTTATTTAATGGGTGCTCGTTTATTCTTTTCTGTGTTTGGGTTAGTTTGCCACTTGCAGGACCTTTCCACATAGGAACAGCACTCAGAACCACATGTATGTTTACTAACAGGGCAGACCTGTATGTTTATACAAAAACAAAATAAACAAAGCAAAAGCTAACTCCTCTAAAGAGTGCTTATTAAACTTTTTCCCCCAAGTTCTATCTACAACTGGACGGCTAAGCCACTTACAAGCAACCAAACTTACAAGTATTAACCACATCCCTTTCCAGGTCTGAACCACCAAGGTCTCTTCTCAGCCCTTAGCCTTAACACAGACAGCCTCTCCATGTGCTGCCCTGCTTACAGTGGCTTTCAAAAGTATTCACTCCCCTTGGACTTTTCCACATTTTATTGTGTTACAACATGGAATCAAAATGGATTTAATTAGGAGTTTTTGCCACTGATCAACACAAAAAAAGCCCATAATGTCAGAGAGAAAAATAAAATCTACAAATTGTTCTAAATTAATTACAAATATAAAACAGAAAATAATTGATTGCATAAGTATTCACCCCCTTTGCTATGACACACCTAAATAAGCTCTGGTGCAACCAATTGTCTTTAGAAGTCACATAATTGGTTGAATGGAGTCCACCTTTGTGCAATTAAGGTGTTTCGCATGATTTCAGGTTTACATCTGTCTCTGGGAGGTCCCACAGTTGGTTAGTACATTTCCTAACAAAAACTACACCATGAAGATGAAGGAACATTCAGAGCAAATCTGGAATAAGGTTCTTCAAAAGCACCAATTGGGTAGGATATAATAACATTTCCAAGGCATTGAAAATCCCCCAGAGCACAGTAAAGTCCATTATTAAGAAATGGAGAGAATATGGCACAACTGTGAATCTGAACAGGCCGACCTCAAAAACTGAGTATCCGGCCGAGAAGGGCACTAGTCAGGGAGACCACCAAGAACCCTATGGCAACTCTAAAAGGAGTTACAGTCTTCCACGGCTGAGATGGGAGACACTGTGCATATGGCAATAGCCCGGGTGCTTCACAAAACTGGCCTTTATGGGAGAGTGGCCAAAAGAAAGCCATTGTTGAAAAAAACACATCAAATCTCAGCTAGAGTTTGCCAGAAGGCATGTGAGAGACTGAGACCAAGTGGAAGAAGATTCTATGGTCTGATGAGACCAAAATAGAGCTTTTTGGCCTCAACACTAAGCGCTATGTTTGGCGCAAGCCTAACCCCACATATCATCCTGAGAACACCATCCCTACCGTGAAGCATGGTGGTGGCAGCATCATGCTATGGGGATGCTGCTCTGCATCAGGGCCTGGAAAGCTCATGAAGATAAAGGGCAAAATGGATGCAGCTAAGTACAGAGAAATCCTGGAGGAAACCCTGCTGAAGTCTGCAAGAGACCTGGGACTTGGGAGAAGATTCATCTTCCAGCAGGACAATGACCCTAAAAATATAACCAAAGCCACACTGGCGTGGCTTAAAAACAAAAAGGTCAATGTCCTGGAGTGGCCCAGTCAAAGCCTGGACCTCAATCCAATTGAGAATATGTGAAAAGAGTTGAAAATTGCTGTTCACCAAAGGTCTCCATCCAACTTGAGACTTATCCAAATAGACTCATGGCTATAATTGATGCCAAAGGTGCTTCTACCAAATATTGACTCAGGGGGGGTACTTATGCAATCAATTATTTTCTGTTTTGTATTTGTAATTAATTTAGAACAATTTGTAGATTTGATTTTTCACTTTGATATTATGGTCTTTTTTTGTGTTGATCAGTGGCAAAGACTCCTAAATAAATCCATTTTGATTCCATGTTGTAACACAATAAAATGTGGAAAAGTCCAAGGGGGGTGAATACTTTTGAGAGCCACTGTATATACCTCTGCCTAAATTACTAGCATGTGTCGCTAATTAAATCAATTAAATCCATGTCTCCATGCATTTTTTCAGTCCAATTGCTTCTGAGCGCGCATCTGTGTTTGTAGACTGTAGAATGATTGTACTTACAAAGCGGGACTGTAGAGCAAGTAGAGCATTGTTAGAGACCTCCTGTTAGAGACTTGTAACGCGGGACCCCCCTACAGTGCGGGGTCTGCGGAGGCTTATGTTACGCCACTGGTATATATGTATGTGTGTATATAGTATATATAGGCATTTAACAACTAAGATATTGAAGGATTTTGAAGATATTGAAGGATTACATTTTCAGAAATTTAAAGGTACAATGATTTTAATTAAAAAATCCATAAAGTACAAATACTGAAAATAATATGAAATAGCTGGCATTTTCCTTTAAAGTAACCAAATGTGCATTAAATTACTGAAATCTCAGCTCAATTGTGACCTCAAGTGAAATGTCCACTGATACTGGCAGTTTGAAGTTGGGGGCTGCAACTAATAAAGGTTTCATTTGATTTGTTCTGATGAAAAACGTACCCCTTATTGCAAGACATTGCAATATATAGTACTTGTTTTGTTTTTCAAATGTATGGATTGTTACACTTCACACAACCAATGCAGAACACTATTCCTTTACTGGTACAAGTAAAAGTCTCATGAATAGTAAACTACCCCTTTGATTACTGTGCTGTTGAGGGTATATTTAAAGTAACACAGCATTACGTGTTGCATGGAAATGAGCCTTTAAGATTGTCACAACTAGATCGCAGGTTACTATTGACTAAATATTCTCTTAGATTTGTGTCTCTTCTGTAAGACATGAATGGTGGATTGTTGAAAATATGAGCTGTAGAGGGCACTTGTTGAAGAATACAAACATTTATTTGTATAATATGTTGTATTATTTGGTTGCAGGATGACAGGTAAGAACTAGGGGGATATGATTATTAGTATTCTGTGTGTTGCTTTTCTACAAAGCATCCTTTTTGTTTATCGTAGATACACGTAACTGAAAAATGCACACATTTATTTTTTTCTTTAAAAAATCACTGTAATCACTGCAAATGTGTCTCAGTCTTAATAATTAAGAGCAAGGAATGAGTCACAATAAGCTTTGGGATGTGATGTGTTATCTCATGTATGAATGACAGTCTGTTTCTTTGTAGAAAATGGTGGTGTTGATGGTATAATTAGAAGCAGTGATGGTGATGTCTAAAAATGATATATTTTTAGAGATATTCGATGTACAGTAAGTGCAGTAGTACCACTAAAATACAGTACGAACTAGGAAGCAACAAGTTAGGATTACAACAAGGTACATCTACAATAATGTAATACTTGATGTCAGTGGCGCAGGACCTTATTGTGGATCCCGACCTTTGTGTAATACTTTTATAAACATAAAGCATGCCCAGTCAAGTGCTCAATATTTAACAATATTTTATTCTCTGAATGTTAGCATGCATGGTACAGTATACGACTGTCTCTCGTTAGCTCGTCCCTTGTTAGTAGCTGCCAGTCTGATTTTCATTCAACAGTTTTCTTGACAATTTTTGTAGCTTCGGTATTCGGTTCGGTATTCGGCTGAATCTTTTGAGATGGATTCGGTATTCAGCCGAATCCCAAAAACTTGGATTCGGTGAATCCCTAATTATTATTTCGGGACTGAACCCTGTGGTTTATTACTGGTGATACACATTGCTGTGTAAAGCCAGTATTATTATTTAACAGTGCCAAACCATGGTAAGGAAAATTAAAGAACTGTTTGGACCATGAACTTTGTAGTCTGTCATTGTTTGGAGCACTGCATCACCTACACACCTGCACACTACTAACCACTTTGCCACACAGCGATAACAGCATCCTTAAGTTCCAGTTTTTAAACAAAACCACTGTCAAACACTATCTGATTATCAGAAATGCTGCCTTCAAATAAGTCTGAATGTTGGGATGCCATTTGCACTTATTCCAGTGAGACCTTTTAGAGTGTTGCCGGTCTTGTATGTTGAGTAAATGGCAGCCTGAACTTCAAAGTCAGGACCTCTCAAGAGCAACTTCAGTGCCATCTACAATAACTCTCACATTCTGGTAAATTTCCTGAAATGCCTTTGGTCTGTGACGCCTAGTCTTGCCATGAGACATCCATGTATCAATTTTATCTAACACACTGTGCATGAAATTCACCCAGGTAATAAAGATCCTGGAAATACATGCTTCGTTTGTTTTAACCCTTTGTGCCAGACCTATGTTTCCAAAGCCTCGTTTCAGTTTTACTAATGTTAGAAACATTTCATCTACAGGGGGAAGGCTCCTATTCCTGCCACATTTGTCACTTGTCCCATCCACACAATCATAATTGTTAGACCCTGTGGCAAAGTGGTTTGTAGTGCACAGGTGTAAAGGTGATGCACTGCTTAATAACAACAGTTCCAATGGTGAAAAGAAATCTTTATCTGTTTCTTTAAATAATAAGACTGACAGTATACACAGCGATGTGTAAAGCCAGTCAAAACCAAGGGTTTCAGTCTCAAAATAATAATAACACACACTATACACAGACACGGTCACGAATCCCAACAGTGAGTGCTTCTTGTGTAAATGGTGAATTATACAGTAACAGTGAAACAGTAGGGCAGTGCAGTCCGGGCTTGATGCTGGCTGAATAGCGACAGCTGCACTAGTGCACCTCAATGGAACTACATCCGGGTATCGCGTTGCATAATCTACCACTACTAATATATGCGTATACCCGGAATCTGTCGGCGCTACTTGTGGCTACATATTTTGACACAAGCCCTACCCAATAAAATTGAGCCAATATGTGTTCCCTTGTTTTATCAACTCTGAGGTCGGATTGTGGCGCCGTATTCAGGTTTGGGTCTTGGCGCATACCACATGGCAGAACTGCTCCAAGGCAATAGCTTCACCCATTTATACCCCAGTGCTTTAGGGAGCGCCATTACGGGTTCTGTTGGTAGTTGGGGTGCATTTCTGATGCCCATCCTCTCGATCAGCGCCGGGTAACTCTCCGCTCTTTGTCTTCTCTTATCTCTGGTCCAGTGCAGTGATGTCCATAATCCCATTTCTACACCAGGTGTGGCAATGTAGTTTGTAGTGCACAGGTGCAGTGGTGATGCAATGCTCATGAATGATAGACACAAGACAGTTCACGGTAAAAAAGCAGCTCTTTTTTTGCTGACAAATAATAATACCTGGCTCTACACAACGACTTGTATCGCTCAGGCAAACCACAGGGTTCAGTCCTGAAATAATAACACACTGGTGAAGTGGAGTCCGGGTTTAATTGCTGGCAGTTTAGCTACAGCTCCTGGAGGTTAGCCTTCTATAATGACAAACACAGACAGTTAGAAACAAACAAAACACTTAACACTAACGATACGCTTATCACAGTATGTTTCCTTTCTTGGTCATTCTCATAACCACATCAAAGGAACAGATTACATCGTCACATCCCCAATTATACCCTTAGTCACGCTCCCTGCAAAAGCTAGTTCAGTCACGTCTCCTCCAATCCATGACTGACACATCGCGTACCACTTCAGGCTGATGGCTTTGGGCATTGTGATTCCGCCCCCTTCCTGGATGGCTGGCTAACCGACTGACCCTGGAATGAACTGCCAGACCAACCAGTACGAGGCACTCTGTTTCTGTTGTGTAGCACCCTCACAGATCGGGAGGGAGATTGTTGACTAGGATTCATTCTCTCTATGCTACATCTACACATTAATAATAATAATAATTGTGACCAGTCCTGCCAATTTTGAATTGGTCCGGCTTTCACCCATTACCCAGATTGAAAAATGAACAAGCAATTCAGAATAGAAAAATGAACTAGCAATTCAGAATACATTGTACAGTATACTACGTTCATTAATTTTTGAGTATTCCAAATGTTGTGGAAATCATAAAATAAATGAATATTTACTACCATATCAGCAGAAATGCAAATTCAATGAGTGAGCTTATAAGTATTTTGTAAAGAAAGTATTTTGTAAAAGTTTAAACAAAAATAAATCTCAAACACAATAATCTCCCTCCACTTTAAACAGGTACTGTACTGGTGCTTCCTGCATGTGTAGCAATTGTTTTAATGTTAGTTTTACTTTCTCCTCTGCTGTCGTTCATGTTCCCCCTCCTTGAACACCCCACCCCAATCAGCAAATGTTGCAGGTTCAAATTGGTCACATTCTGAATGAGTTTTTAATATCTGCATGGTTGACAGCAACTTTAATTAATTCGCTGCCGACAACATTCTCACGAGATGTCTGACAGAGACGAGTTGCTACCATCGCCTCGTCCAGACCACATCCAAACCAAACAATAACAAAGAAAATCACTTGTTTTAAATAACCACAAAATACTTTCAAATCATACCACACCAACAACATCCATTCCCAACAATACATTTCCTTTTTTAAAATAATAATACACTATTTATAATAAAATTTACACACAATACATTTATTTACAAGCAGGGCTTTGCAGGGCTCTGTTCTACCCTGCCACAGAGGGTTATTTAAAAATGTATTCTGTTTTTATAGCTATATTAAAATTGTGTGCAGTTTGCATCAAGGCGGCTCCACTGTTTAATATATACAAGTCTAACCACTGAAGGTTATATTGATTAGTCACAGGGTCTGTTTTTTATCATCCTATTTATTTTCTGCAATGGTGGAAAAATGTCTAAATCAAGGCTAGAGTGCTTCTTTGAAAAATCATTGATTTCAGGTTTTGACTTTTTGCTATATATTCTTTTTGAGTACAACAGATAAAGTAAATGGCCTATGACTAAAAAGGCATCATAATTAACAGTTTGCCATCTGAATAATCTGTCATCTGAACAGTCTTTTGCCTGAATTTGAACTAATTACTCCAACTATATACTTGATGTCATGGCTTTTATTTATTTAGTTTTATTTTTTAGTAGTAGCCAATTGATTTTACTGCGTTTTTCACCCAATTTGAAATATCAGCATTTTAGGCTCAGCTCACTGCTACCACCTGTGTGCATATTTTGTATTTATTTATAAATATGACGGCGAAAATCCGTGTTTTGATTTATTGTTTGGCAAGTACGAGTGAGGGGCCGCCCACCATTGTTTGTTATTTTGTATTTTTAAATAATTATTAGACTCGTGCAGACTATGGCCGAATGTTTAACAAGATCATTAATAGCCAGTTAATCCCTCAGCCATAATAAGAAAGACCTGTAGCTTTGGCTGCACAGGTGGAGTGTCTAGGAGTAGGAGTGAGGAGGTAGAGAAAAAAATTACTGAAAAGAAACAATTGCTATGTGTGCTGGCTTAAAACCAGCAAGATACTTGTGAGAATTATTAGTTGTCTGTTTGTTTTGGCCCACGTGCCCTTTTGTTTTGTAAAGGCTTTGTTTTGTTAAATCTTTTTATTTAAAAAATAAATAAATGCATCACAGCTCGCATTCAAACGGCAGTACTGCCTGTTTGTGGTTTCATTTCCGTGGTCTGATGTCATCCACCAGCCACCACTGTCACACTCCATGTAATAATACAATTGTCTTACAGTGATTTGAACTTGCCTGTATCCTTGTAGCTTCTACAGAAAAGATGTGTTTTTTTTTTTCATACAACAGTTAAACGTGGCTTGTAAATTGTACATACATCTTTAAAATGCTTGCATGCAATGTCAAGACCGACATTTTGACTTGCCCACTTTGCTGATAATGGCACTTTAGAAAGATGGTATGTAAGAGAAAATTGTGGAAGTGAGTAATGTCTTTTTTTAATCCACCAAATATAATAAGTTCAGGAGCCGATAGAGGGCGATTTACCTTCCCCTTTTTACAACATATACATGTATTAAAGGGTAAAAAACTTCAGTTTGAGAGTCAAAGATAATAGTTATATATTACAGTAATACGTACTTATATTAATCAATCAGTTAATGTTGCAATGTAAAAAATAAAAGCAATACATTAATTGACTAGTGCAGTCTTTCAGTTAGCCAAGCTCCACTCTCACTAGAGATCTGTTTGTTCTATGTGCTATTTTTTGTTGATGTATTTGTTACGTCCATCATAGTCAGGGTTTTTAAAAAGTCGCCTGGATGTGAGGACTAAAACAAAAAATTGAGAACAGTGTGATTCTAAATACATTACACCCCGTTCACATTTGCGGTTTATGCTGGCCCAGGGCCGCCTTATCTCATGTGTGAACGCTCGAAATATGAAAAGGCGGCCCCGGGTCAGGTGAAATTTAGACCAGCATTTTGATGCAGCCTAAAGTACTAATGCCTATCTGTATGTGTGAACCCAACACAAGCCCTGGGCCGGCCTTAACGCGTCAATGCGGTGACGTACCTCAAACCACTGCCCTACTAGGTAGAGCGTAGTAGATCAAACAATGTCGGTTTTAAGAGGTAGCAGCTGGGAACATGCAGAAATGAACCCTTAGTGGTCCATTTATTCAGCACTTGTCAGGCGCGTCAGGTCCAATTTATTTTCACACGCTCTGTTTTAAATATTTGTTTTTCCAGAGTAAAGCAGTTTTAAAAGGTATTGAATTACAAAAGCACATTCTGCATCTCCAGCCAAGCCCCACCCCTTGTTCACTGTATTTTTCACATACCTCATTATAGACGTAGATACTGATAAATCCTCTCCCGATCACTCGTTTTATCACCAAACACCTCAATAATGTGATCCAAGTCATTATTTTATCACTATAACATCTCAAAAAGCTCTGCAAATGTCTGTGATATTCTTTTAGCGTTGGATGCAGAAGCAGCTATTTCCTTTATGTCCGTGTTATCTCTGTGATGCAAGGGGCTCTCAGATACACCCTTTTGAGTGGAGAACTCTCAGAAATACTGAGCAGCAGGCCAAAGATAAACACACCACGGATCTTGGATTATATGGGACCTACGGCGATCTCCAGCCCGGAAAATAGCAATGGGGAATGCACTGAATACAGCTTTCATTAAAACAATAAAACTTACAAAATATATATATATATATATATATATATATATATATATATATATATATATATATATATATATATATATATATATATATATATATATATATATATATATATTTCAGATTGTAGCTAGATTATAAATCTTTATATTGATAAATAATGCATACAACATTGCATATTCAGTCACCATTAATATAATAATCTGTATTGTGACTAATGTAATGTACACGTCCTTGTTTGCTGCATTTACACATGATCCAACACGATCACTTCTTTCCACAGTAACTGACTGCACTGTCAACACACACCTTTATCATATCTTATGCAATAAGTACAGTACCAACAGTGTTGCAAAAAATAAGATTGCCATATTTACATCTGCAAATTTCCCAGCTCAATCTCTTATGTTGACTTCCGGGAAAGCAGTGTTTACGTCACTGTTTACATGCCCGACAAGCACTTCGCCGCAATTTAGGCTTCCTTTTCAGCCACATATGTGAACGCATTTAGGCCCCCTAAAACCTCAACTGTGAACAGAAATTCTGAAGCGGTCCAGAGACTCAGTAAGTGTGAACGGGGTGTATGTTAAGATAACTCTGATGTTTCAGGCCTATATCAAGTTGCTTCAAAAATGATATTTTTATGTCTGTGTTTCAGTAAATTCAAATTCAACATGACTGATCTCCTGTATATTGAAGATTAAAGTGAAATATCTGCAAGATTGCCAAAATAACACAGTTTGTACCTATTTGGTACAAAGAAGTACTGTAGGTTAAAAGTTTGGTCAGATTCCAAATGCAGTCAATATGAGTGCTCCAGGATCTCAGAGGAGATCTCAAGGGTACTCTTACAAGTAATATGAGGGAAGGCTTTTGCTGGGTAGCAGCCATCTCATACCACTCTGAATGATTTCATTTGTCAGGATTACTTTCAGCCCTAAGATTGTTTGGATAGAACTTTTACTGTGATTGGTTCTTCCATCTGCCAGTCATGCAGTTTACTATTTAAGTTGGCCTAAACATCAAGGTCATACGCAGTGCACACAGAACTCTCTCAACAAGATTGAATAAAGACACACACAAGACAGGGTCTGTTTACTGTTTTGTGATATTTTTAAGTCACACATAAATATTTTTT